>NW_027593515.1:0-31067 GCF_964213995.1 Mustelus asterias
AGCGTGGGGTGGCTTCAATGGGAACTCCCATCGACAACAGTGGGACCAGAGGATCCCGTCACCTGCAAACGGTACACGGCCTCCCGCTGTACAGAATCACGTAGCTGGGAGGCCGGAGAATCCTCAGTGATATTACATTGGCTGGCCAATGGGCAGCCAGTGTGAAACAGACACTGAGAAAGGCTCAGTGCTGTGGGGGTGGTGGGGAGCGAATGATGGCAGGCCAAGAGATGGGAGCGTGCAGGTGGGCGCTTCTAATGGACTTCCTCAAGACTGTCTTCAGGAGCTGCAGAAGTCTACAAATGAAATTCCAATGAAAGAAAATGCAGCAAACTATATCCAGCACGTTCACCCCCTAAATCTCAGGCCCCAGATACCTTTTGAAAATTTATTGCATCCCTGATATTCCATCCCACCTGGTTCAAGGTTGTAGCTAAAACCTGATGGTTGCCTGGCCATTCGGCCCATCTGCCAACCATATAAGCTGATTGGCCACATATAACAGCTCTCAATTGGCCCCTTAATGGGCTTCATTGAATCATAGAATCCCTGCAGCGCAGAAGGAAGCCATTCGGCCCATTGAGTTTGCACCGACCACAATCCTACCCAGGTCCTATTCCGGTAACCCCACATATTTACCCTGCTGATCCCCCTGACACTAAGGGGCAATTTAGCACGGCCAACCCACCTAACCTACAGATCTTTGGAGTGTGGGAGGAAACCGGAGCACCCGGAGGAAACCCATGAAGACATGGGGAGAATGCCGTGCTCATTTCATCGTGCTCAACCGTTTCCATTCTTTGCAAACAGATCACAAGTTGATCATCAGACTGCAGAGAGCGTGAAGTATCTGAATCTCTGCGCATTCTTGGGCTTTCCCTGCCTGAGTCCTCACATGGTTAAATGCAGAGTGAGGAAAACACTGGCTCGTTCTTCGACTGCCCACCAAACTGACTGATGGATTGATGTTGGTGCTGCAGTCGCTGCAACCTCATTTTCAAACTGGAATTACATTACATCAGATAACTGGGAAAAGATTTAAAACAATTTTCTTAAGATTGCAGAGTTGTGAAGTACAATTCTTCTCGCTGTTTGGGAGGTTGTCTGCTACTGATTAAATGAATGACCCGTGATTGAAATTCACTTCTGATTAGTGTCTCGTTCCCGTTGCCTCATCCTGATTTCATTGCAATTCACCGCTCTGCATATCACAGCTGATAAGTTTCGTTCGAACTAATCACAGGGCTCGTTCTGCCGGCCGGAATTCTAATGAAGCAGTGAGAAACCCCGTGTTGTCTGTGGAACGCTGGAGACAAAAGCCCAGCCCTTGAAGTCCAAACAGTATCAAGCTTAAAAAAACCCAAAAGGCAATTATTGATGGGAGAATCGATAGAGGCGTTCAAAAATTATGAAAGGGATTGGAGCAATTAAACAGGGAGAATGAAATTCAAGATAATTAGCACAAATGCATGAGGGGGAGGTGATGAGAAAATATGTTCATACGGCAAGCTGCTTCATTCTGGCATTCATTGTCAGAAGGGCTGGGTGAATGAGAGTCGGTAAGAAGTTTAACAACACCAGGTTAAAGTCCAACAGGTTTATTTGGTAGCGAAAGCCACACAAGCTTTCGGAGCTCCAAGCCCCTTCTTCAGGTGAGTGGGAATTCTGTTCACAAACAGGGCACATAAAGACACAGACTCAATTTACATGAATAATGGTTGGAATGCGAATACTTACAGCTAATCAAGTCTTTACGATGCAAAGAACGTGAGTGGAGAGAGCATCGAGACAGGCTAAAAAGATGTGTATTGTCTCCAGACTGTGTTTACCCCAGTCCAACGCCGGCATCTCCACATCATGAATGAGAGTCAACAGTAACTTTCAAAAGGGGATTGGTTATACACATTTGAAATCTGCAGCGCGTGGAAGAACAGATAAGCGGAACTCATCAGCAGATGTGAAGGGATGAATGGTCTCTTCTTGCGTTCTATGTGTTGGTGATAATACCAGAAAAGCTATTTTTATTATTATTAATGTCACAAGTAGGTTTACATTAACACTGCAATGAAGTTATTGTGAAAATCCCCGAGTCGCCACACTCCAGCGCCTGTTCGGGTACACTGAGGGAGAATTTAGCACGGCCAATGCACCCAAACCAACATGTCTTTTGGACTGTGGGAGGAAACCGGAGCACCCGGAGGAAACCCACGCAGACACGGGGAGAATGTGCAGGCTCCACAGAGACAGTGACCCAAGCCAGGAATCGAACCCGGGTCTCTGGCACTGTGAGGCAACAGTGTGCCACCGTGCTGCCCTAGTCAAGCCATCGGTGCAGTTTTTGGTGATTAAATCGGGTAGTTTGCTGTGGACAAGTGGAGGAGCCCAGCCTCAACTGCAACATTGAATAATTCTAAAGGGGACGTATGAGCAAAAGGGACCTGGAGGTATCTGTGCGCAAATCATTGAAGGTGACAGGGCAGGTTGAGAGCACGGTTAAGAAAGCATGTAGGATTGGCTTTATAAATAGAGGCACAGAGTACCAAAGCAGGGAACTTATGATAAACTGTATAAAACACTGTTCTTCTTTAGAGAAGAGAAAGCTGAGAGGAGATTACACAGAGGTGTTCAAAATCATGAGGGGTCTGGACAGAGTGGATACAGAGGATCAGTTCCTATTGGTGGAAAGATTGAGAACAAGAGGGCACTGCTTTTAGGTGATTGGCACAAGAAGCAATGGCAACTTGTGGGAAGATGGTTTGGACCTGGAATGCACTGCCTGAGAGTGTGGTGGAGGGAGATTCAATTTAGGCTGCCAAAATAGAATTGGATCATTATCTGAACCGTAAAATATTTGCAGGGATGTTGAGAAAAGGCAGGGGAGTAGCACTAGGCAAATTGCTCCTGCAAGGAGCTGGTACAGACACGATGGGCCAAATGGCCACCTTTTAACCATGTCATGATTCTATAAAAAAACACAACACACACTGGAAGACAATAGAACAGCATTACAATCCCAGCACAGAGTGTGAAGTAGCTCAAGGATAGCAAAGGTTCCCATGACAGAGGCACTAAGAGAAGTATTTCCTTCTTCCCGGTATGAACAGTCCACTGGTCCAGTGGCACTGGGTTCCAAATTGGAAAGCACTGACTCTCTCATCTCGGATGAAGGTGGAACCCCGAAAAATGTCACACACGGTTTCCCTGGTTTCAGTTGGACCATCAGGGCTTCTGTCATGTAGATCAACTGCCATATAGAATCCCTACAGTCCAGAAGTGGCCATTTGGCCCATCAAGTTATTACCCACTCTCTGATAGAGTATCTTACTTAGGCCCTCTTTCCCTGCCCTATCCACGTAACTCCACACATTTCCCATGGCTGATCCATCTAACCACATCTTGGGACATTAGGGGGCAAATTAGCATAGCTAATCCACCTAACCTGCACATCTTTGGACCGTGGGAGGAAACCGGAGCACCCGGAGGAAACCCACGCAGACATGGGGAGAACGTGCAGACTCCACACAGACAGTGATCCAAGCCGGGAATCAAATCTGGGTCCCTAACGCTGTGAGCAGCAGTGCCAACCATTGTGCCACCCAAGTTGGAATTTCACCATCTGCCATGGTGGATTTGAACTCAGGTCACCAGAGCAGTACCCTGGGTCTCTGGATTACGAGTCCAGTGGCAATACCACTACCCCATCACTTCCCCAGTTATAGTTAGATAGTTTTTGTTAGACAGAGGAGTCAAGGTTTATGGGGTGGGGGCAGACGGAGAAGTGGAGTTGAGACCACAGCCAGATTGATCATGATCATGTTGAATGGGACAGCAGGCTAGATGGCTGAATTGCCTACTCCTGCTTCTAATTCCAATGTAGCTATGTTCCTTGTGTCGGGGCTAGAAGGTGCAATGATGATGGTAGCGTCTTTCAGGATGGCAGCACATGTATTCCCTCCTGTCTGGCCTTCCTGACACTGGCACATGTCATGGAATGGGAACTTGGGTCGATCAGTCCTTGCAGCATCAGGAGAGATGCCACCTGCAACAGGTCTATCCCAGAATGCAGCTGATGTAAGATGAGTATTCCTCATCCCAAAGTTACTACTCTTAACCTACACAAACTTAGATAAGCACCAGACTTAAGAGTTCCTACTTCACACAAATTATACTGGGACGTTGTTTTGCCTGGCTGGAGAACATAGGAGAGGGGACACAGTCTCAGGATAAGGAATTAACAATTTTGGACTGAGATGAGGAGAAAACCCTTCACTCAAAAGATTGTGAGTCCTTGGAGTTCGGTTCTCACTGCCACCATCCCCCCCGCTCCCCAGTGTATTGTGGAGACTCCGTATACTTAAGGCTGAAGCTGATAGACTTTTGGACTTTGTGGGAATCAACAATGTGCGGATTGTTCCGGAAAGTGGATTTGAGGTCAAAGAACTGCTTAAATCTTCAGTAAACAGCAGAACAAGCTTGAGGGTACACATGGCCTACTCCTCTTCCTATTTATTATGTTCTTATTATTGAGATATTGTATTTGTTAGCATTTCATAGAAATCATAGAAACCCTACAGTACAGAAAGAGGCCATTCGGCCCATCGAGTCTGCACCGACCACAATCCCACCCAGGCCCTACCCCCATATATTTTACCCACTAATCCATGCATCCCAGGACACTAAGGGGCAATTTTAGCATAGCCATCAACCTAACCCGCACATCTTTGGATTGTGGGAGGAAACCGGAGCTCCTGGAGGAAACCCACGCAGACACGAGGAGAATGTGCAAACTCCACACAGACAGTGACCCAAGCCGGGAATCGAACCCAGGTCCCTGGAGCTGTGAAGCAGCAGTGCTAACCACTGTGCTACCGTGCCGCCCTGTAACCTGTAACTATTTGACTACACATTGATGCTAATATGTCAAGACAGGAAGTGGTGTAATATCATATGATTCAGTTCTCTTACACAGGTAGTAAGCTTTTTTTTATTCATTTGTGGGACATGGGCATCGCTGGCTGGCCAGCATTTATTGCGCGTCCCTAGTTGCCCTTGAGAAGGTAGTGGTGAGCTGCCTTCTTGAATCGCTGATGGAACAACAAGTCTCCATTTAACCTCTGTGTTCATCTTCTATACCTATTATTCAGCTTCATTTTTATTAATCCTGAAAGCAATAATACAAACATGGTGGCAGCAGTAATGAGTTGAAGATGATTTGGGCGCACTCCCACTTTTGCCCCAAGCTGGCAAAACAAAACAAAGGCAGTTACAGAGACCAGTGTATCATTCAGCACGGGCGTCTTCCTGCTGTTGCCAGATTTGCGCACCGTTAGCGGACCCCCATGAAGAGCATAAACCCATTGGGTTGGTACAATCCCTCCAAAGGTAGCTGGGTTGATTCAACGTCCTTGCTGAACAGCAACCAGCATCACCTACACATATCAGCAAATACGTTTCTGCTGAAGAATCGACTAGCAATGTACTGAAGACAATCCTGAGGAGGAGGGGACAGGCCGTTCGAGCACACACCCACATGTCCTGTCACAAGGTCTTGTCAAGTCACAACGACCAGTACAGCCACGCCAGCGGGATATTCCGATCCTGCCGACAACATACCCGCCGCGGGTTTCATGGCAGCGAGGGGTACATTCAACGGGAAACCCCATTGACAATGGCAGGACCAGAAAATCCCACCGCTGGCCAATGGCAGGTCATGTCCCACCGCCATGACACAAGCGGTGGAATCCATGATAAATCCCGCCCATCATCTCAAAGAGCAGCGTTCCAAATGTTCTGGCATGTTGAATGTTTTGATGTTATAATTGTCAAATTTCTGATACTCCGATAAGTTTGCTTATTCATACACGTTAATATTATACCATATATGGTTGTTATTTACGGGACGGGGGATGTTGTGTTTGTATGTTAAATATAATAATTTAAATTTATGTTTACGCTATTATATATATCATCACAGGAAGCGATGCAATATAACGTGATTCACTTCTGTTGCACAGTTAGTTGCAGCATGGTGGCACAGTGGTTAGCACTGCTGCCTCACAGCACCAGGGACCTGAGTTCAATTCCTGGCTTGGGTGACTATCTGTGTGGAGTTTGCACATTCTCCCTTTGTCTGCGTGGGTTTCCTCTGGGTCCTCCAGTTTCCTCCCACAGTCCAAAAGATGTACAGGTTAGGTGTATTGGCCATGCTAAATTCTCCTTCAGTGTACCCGAACAGGCACCAGAGGGTGGTGACCGGGGCATTTTCACAGTAACCTCATTGCAATGTTAATGTAAGCCTATATGTGACACTAATAAATAAACTTTAAACTTCAAGTTAGAACATGATTTGAAGCAACAAGGGTCCATTAAAGCTCTGTGTTCAACTTATCTGCCCGCCCTTCAGTTCCTTTCTATATTAATCGAGGAAGCGATGATACAACAAAAAGCAATGCAGAATGGTGACAAGCAGTTGACGCACATAGATTATGTATTGGCAATGAAACGATAAAGAAATTGTGTGACCTGACTCGCAAAGCCGTGAAAGTTGGTTTTGTTTAGAGGAAATTACATCTTTGCATAGAGGAGGGTGAAATTGACTTTTATCACAGAGATGATATTGGAATTAAAAACAAGACAATGATAAACTTGCTAAATAATTACATTGCAGCAGTTTTCAGTGCCGTACCAGAGATACGGGGAAATAAATCAAAGGGAGGAACTGACTAGAATGAATATCAATAAAAACAAAACCCATTGGAGGAAGTATAAGACTAAAGATAGACAAATCCTCAGGACCTGATGGCTTCAGCAAGCGGACTAACAATATTTATACTTTGTCATAACCTAAGGCATCTTACGATTGTAATTAGCAACCAAAACTAGATAGCAAGTGACAAAAGGAGATATTAGATGACCAGGCATTTGCGAGAAGCACCCGAAAGGGCGAGGAGGAGAAAGGTTTAGGGAAGAAATTCCAGAATTCAGGACCCAGGTAGCACAACCCTGATAAGAGTACGATTAAAATCACAGATGCACAAGAGGCCAGAATTGCGTAACTATGGAGATCTCAAAGGTTTGTAGGACTGGAGGAGGCTACAGAGACATGGGGGTGAAGTTTTCCCTTCCGCCCGCCATGGGAATCGGTGCCAGCGAGGATCATGGAAAGGTTCATTGACCTTGGGTGCGATTTTCTGGTTTCGGGGCAAGCATGGCCGGAAAATCCCCCTCCCCCTTCCCCCCGCCCCCCCCAAGGTAGGGTTGTTACCTCTGGTGGTCCTGGTACAGTTGTCAAGGAAGTAAGTATTCACTTGTAGGAGATGGTACTGTTGACAGGGCAGCACGGTAGCACAGTAGAGGGCAGCACAGTAGCACAGTGGTTAGCACTGCTGCTTCACAGCGCCAGGGACCTGGGTTCGATTCCCAGCTTGGGTCACTGTCTGTGTGGAGTTTGCACATTCTCCTCGTGTCTGCATGGGTTTCATCCGGGTGCTTCGGTTTCCTCCCACAGTCCAAAGATGTGCGGGTTAGGTTGATTGGCCGTGCTAAAATTGCCCCTTAGTGTCCTGAGACGCGTAGGTTAGAGGGGTTAGTGGGTAAATATGTAGGGATATGGGGGTAGGGCCTGGGTGGGATTGTGGTTGGTGCAGACGCGATGGGCCAAATGGCTTCTTTCTGCACTGTAGGGTTTCTATGATTCTGTGACCACATGTTGAGAGAGGGCTACTCTTTCCTCTTGATGTAGGTGGGGCCACTGGCAGTGAGTGAGCACTGAGGCCCTTGTGGATCCAACGTATGACTCTTTAGGCCTTCAGCGGATTTCAATAAATTGCAATAAGTTACTAAATTGCAATACCTTGTTATGCTGGCAATGTGGGCAAGTGGATAAAATCGCTCGCTCTATCTAACCATTGATAACCAACTTTACGCAGCTGATTGACAAATATCAATGATGTCTCTAGTTACAACTTGAAGTGGGCACGTAAGAGGAAAGCTCAGGGTCATTGTGATTCTTTTATTCTCTACATTTTCCAAGGCTTTGCTCTTTGCTTTCTTTTCCCCCATTCTGTGTTTCAGGCAGATGAATCATTCTGCCCTCCGAAAGGTTACAAGTACTCAGATATCTCGGTAAAATTACACGCTCCCGCGAGGGAGCAAAAACCTTTTTATCAATCCCTTTAGCTATTGGTTCTATCGTGTGTTCCCATAGGAAGTGGAGGAAGTGACAGAATAATACAAACCTCGATGTTGCCTCTGGCTTCATCTCCAAGTACATTTTATAGCAATAATAAACAAACAAATAGATAGAGGAATTTTCATTAACTCCTCATACCGGAGAAAGTAATAAATAACTTCATAGCTGGGAAATTAAGTACGACCAAGCTTCTCACAAAGCAATTTTTTTTTCCCTTCTTCAAATTTAACTGTGGAAATTATCTCGCAAGTTACAAGTTGCCTGCATTTCAATGCACTCGAAAAACGGAGACAAAAGTCAGAGACGTGCCTTTAAATGATACTTTTCACCAACCACTGGGCATCCCAAAGTGCTTTGCTGCAGTCAAGAACTTTTTGAGGCGCAGTCACTGTTGTAATTTATGAAACATGGCAGCGCATAGCCAGGTTAGCTCAGCTGGCTGCACAGTTGGTTAAAGATGCAGTGAAGCCAACTGCGTGGGTTCAATTCCCGTACCGACTGAGATTATTCATGAATAATGCCTTCTCAACCTTGTTCTTCGCCTGAGGTGTGGTGATCCTCAGGTTAACTCCTCAGTCTATGGTCATCTGGGGCTATGGCGACCTTACATTTATCTGGTTAAGAGTAGAAAACTGCAATGAATGTCCATTTAAAAATGTATACAAGGGAAGGGGGAGTGACCAATTGAAGCTTAAAAGGAATGGGATAGTTCTTTCTGGGAATGATCTTGGACAGTGAGAAGTCTCACAACACCAGGTTAAAGTCCAACAGATTTTATTTGGTAGCAAAAGCCACTAGCTTTCGGAGCGCTGCTTCTTCATCAGGTAAGTGGGAGTTCTGTTCACAAACAGGGCATATAAAGACACAAACTCAATTTACAAAATAATGGTTGGAATGCGAGTCTCCACAGGCAATCAAGTCTTAAAGGTACAGACAATGTGAGTGGAGAGAGGGTTAGGCACAGGTTAAAGAGATGTGTATTGTCTCCAGCCAGGATAGTTAGTGAGATTTTGCAAGCCCAGGCAAGTCGTGGGGGTTACAGTTAGTGTGACATGATCTTGGATACAGGGAATCCTAACAGTACATCATTTAAAATGGGGAACCAAATAAGTTGTAGTTCATTTTTATGGACGGCACGGTGACACAGTGGTTAGCACTGCTGCCTGACAGCACCAAGGACCCGGGTTTGATTACAGCCTTGGGTCACTGTCTGTGTGGAGTTTGCACGTTCTCCCTGTGTCTGCGTGGGTTTCTGCCAGCTGCTCTGGTTTCCTCCCAATGTCTAGGTTCCTGCCACAGTCCAAAGATGTGTAGGTTAGGTGAATTGGACGTGGTAAATTGCCCCCTTGGTGTCTCAAGATGTGTAGGTTAGGGCAATTAGCGGGGTGGCTACGTGGGGTTACGGGATAGAGTGGGGGTGACCCTGGGTAAGATGTTCTGTCAGAGAGTCAGTGCAGACTTGATGGGCCAAATGGCCTTCTTCTGCACTGTAGGGGGGTTCTATGAAGATAGCGAACTGTCACAAACAGCAATCTGATAATGACCAGATCATTTGTTTTCTCCGTGACATTGTTTAAAGGATAAATTTCAGCTGGGACACTGGGGATAGGTCCTCTTCTCTTCTTCAATATTGGGCCCGCCCACTGTGGTTTGGGTGGTGGGCTGACGGGAGCAGGGAATTTAGTGGGAGCCAAAGAACGGGAAATGCACCAGCGTTTGTCCTGATGGCGGGTTAAAGGTGGGTCGCTCTTCCTGCTGCTGGCTGGTGGCATGAATGCTATTTGTATTCATTTGAATCTTATGAATGCTCATTAGAACAGTTGCCTGCCTGTCAGGCCTTCTAATCTTGCTGCATACCGGAGTGTTTCCGACTGGCCCTATCAGTGTTTGTCAAGTGGGATTCACCTACCTAATGGATGCAGATTTATGCATCCCGCAAATCACAATGCCAGCCGGCTTTTCAGAGATCGGTGCCAACATTGCACTGCCCCGGCACCCTGACATTGACACCCTGGCCTGGTACCTTGGATCCCGCGGTGGGTCAAGGATATAAGTCCAGTGCCCATATGCCCTTGTCACTGCCAACCTGCAGAGGAAGGGTCCGCCCCAGGGTCCAAAGTGTAGGGTGGGCTTGGGCTCGGGGCAGGGGTTGATCATGGCACTATCCACTGAGGTCCCATGTATGTTCCGCCACTTCTAGCCCTGGCAGACCTGAAGATCACCCATGGCATAGTGATTTCAGGCAGATCGCTGCTCAACACCTTCATTTCTGCCTGCTATCTGTGAGAACTTTGATGTGGCCTAGTCACTTTAATCTCCATGCTTCTTGGTCACCTGGCAAGCTATTAATTCACAGCAACACTCCATTCTGCATCAGGGCTTTTCCTTCTTCTCTTAGAAACTGCAGGTGTGAGCAGACCCCTTTGAAGTCCTTTGACAGAGACGAGATGTAATTTTCAATGGTGGGGGAGGGGTGGAGGGAATCCCATCTCCACAGCTGTTCACTCAGCCTCAATATATTCATACAGCTTTTATTTGAAGACTCCAAGCCTTCCAGAAAGTTCAGAGTCTTTGAAATACCTTCCAACTTTTTGTAAACCTGGTTTCATTCCAGTCCTTTTAACTGATATTTGATTGACAACTTAATGGTTTTCTGCTGAGCCTCCAGTCAGCTGTGTTTATTTATCTTTCCCTCATGCTTGAATGCATCTCAAGTACCCCCATTATTCCTCACTGCAATGTTTACACAAAAGAGGAAGTGAAAACACTTAGCTGGTTTAGGTTTGCCTGCAGCTATGACCTTTGAAGCTGTCAGCTGGCAGCGAGTTGACAAATCAGCTGCCAGCCTACCAGAACATTCGGCGGGGAACTCACCTGTGCATAATTAATGAGGTTCCAAATGTGGATTCTATGCAGGATTCCATCCTTCTGGCCAGTGGGAAAAGTGCTGCCAGAGCCATCTACCAGTGCACGTAGGGTGGGATTTTCCAGCCATGCTTGTCCCAAGACTGGAAAATCCTATCCGAGGTCAACAGACCTAAGCATGGCCCTGTCCCGCCCGCTACAATTCCTGGGGCAGACGGGATGGGAAATTTCTGCCCTTAGTCTCTAAAATGGGGAGTTCTATCCATTGATTCTCTCGCATTCATCCAGAGAGGCAGGGGGGGGGCCCTCATCTTAAGAACAGAACCCCCAACAGTGCAGCACTCCCTCAGTACTGCACTAGAGTCGCAGCCTAGGCTGTTGAGATCCAGGGGTGAGGGTTCCACCAACTGAACCACACCCAATATGGAAATGGCAGCACATAAATATCCCCAAAACTGTTATTGGGACTTCACTGAATGTCAGCTGAGTTCAACAAAAGTTGTCAATTAGTCAGATATCTGAAAAAATAAATCAAACCATATGTTGGTATTGACGTGATGTAGCTTGGCTTCTCTCGCAAACAAACTGGCTGAAAATAACTGTTTCTGTGTTAAGCTGGCAAATGATATCTGTAATGCAATATGCTTTTTAACTCTTAATGCACCATGACTGAATTATAAAAGCTATAATAGCAACGTAAAAATGCTTCCAATTTGCCTCGGAGATCTTGACTGTCACTGGCTATGTGATCAGGGTGGGGGAAGGATAATAAACAGGTTTCAGCACGAGGATATAGCTCAACTTTCCTTGGGCATGGAGCATTCCACAGAGAAAGATAGGAACAGCAGGTACAAGAGAAGGCAATTCAGCCCCTTGAGCCTGTTCTGCCATTCAATTAGATCATGGCTGATCCACACGTCAACTCAATTTTCCCGCCTTTACTCCATATCTTACGATCGCCTTACCCAATGAAAATCAATCAATTTTAACCATGGAAGCTCCAGGTTTTGTAAGATCCACAGATTTTTGGGTCGGGAATTCCATTAGCCTTTGTATGGTCAAATGCTTCCTGATTTCGCTTCTGTATGGCCTGTCCCCAATTTTAAAATGAAGTTACCTCAGTCTTGACTGCACAGCAGGGATAATAGTTTCCCTTTCCAAATGAAATCTGTGGTGATTGTCCCTTCAAGGGCAACACAGCAAAGAGGTTCACCTGGCTTGAGGGACCAATTGGACTGAGAGTGGGTAATCGCCTCAGGGGGTGGAGCACTCTCTGAGACAGAAGGCAGACTGAAGACATGTAGGGACTGGGGTGGGCTACTCTAAGGCAACCATGAAACTGCGAGCATCTGTACAAGATTTTCCTTGTTAACAAATACCTTTAGTGTTCTTGACAAAGTCTAAAGAGTCCATCATTACAAAATCCTTTTAACATGTGGAACTATTTGACTAGGTCACCTCAATCTTCAATGCGAGAAGAAATATAAGCCACATTTATGACACCGCGCCCTCAATTTAACCCTCTGTGCATCTGTGTTGTATCCCTTTCTATAAAAACAACTTACATTTTTATAGGGCCTTTGATGTAAAAAAACATCCCACGGTGTTTTACAGGTGCATCACCAAACAAAGTATAACACTAAGCCACATAAGGTCACGTTGGCTGGAATTTTACTGGCACGCCCGCCCCGGAATCGCATTCTCTGAGCAGCCTTGGGTGGGATCTTACGAGCCTCGGGCGGGCGTGACGATGAAATTCTGCCTCTTAGGTCAGATTACCGAAAGCTTGCTTAAGCAGAGAGGTTTTAAGGAGTGTCTTTAAGACTGAGATAGAGCGTTGGAGAAGTCTAAACAGGGACTTCCAAAACTTGGCATCATGGAAACTAAAGAGCAATGGTGGAGTAATTAAAACGGGGGATGGTAAGAATTTGTGGAACGCAGATATCTTGGAGGGTTGCAAGATTGGAGGAGACAGAGAGATAAGAGAGGGGCAAAATCATGGAGGGATTTGAAAACAAGGATGAGTATTTTAGAATTGAAGCGCTGCTTAACTGAGAGCCAGGGTGTGATCTTACTGGTCGGTCACACCACGCTCCCGCTACAGCGAGGTCGGAGAGTTTGGCGGCCAGCCAAATCACCGTTCACTGCAGCAGGTTTGAAAAGTCAAGCTGGCGTGAACAGTGATAAGATTCCGGCCAGGATATTCCAGCGAGCGCAGGGGTGATAGGTAAATGGGATTTGGTGTGAGTTTAGCCGAGTTTTAGATGGCTTGAAGTTTACAGAGCACAGGGGAGGCCAGCCAGGAGCGCATCGGAATTGTGGAGTTTAGAGGTCAGAAGGTCACGAATGACAGATTCAGCAATCATTCCTCAAGTGCATTGTCAAAAACTACGCGCAGTCCTCTAGATGGCCTGACCAAGTGCCCTGTTCAACTAAAGGACTTGGAGACTTGAAAGCACAGCTCTGAAGACGAGTGGAGGGAGGAGTGTCCCTGTTTCTATCTAATGGACACATTTGCTGGAATGTGACCACCATTCGCACCAGCAGGATTTTCCCATCCCACTGCAGTAAACGGAGATTTGACTGGCCACTAAATTCTCCGACCTTGCTGCAGCGGGAGCATGGCGTGAATGGTTGCTAACATTGTGCCCACTGACTAGGATGTTTGGTGTATCTCCATTGCCAGCTACCTGTCTGGCACTCCTGTATCGTTTCTCCACATGTGTCCCAAAAACACAAGCACGGCGGGGTGGGGTGGAAGAAGGGGAGGCGGGGTGAGGAGGTGGCAACGGGGGAACGGCAACCTTACACTCTGGTTGAGGGATAAAAGCAGATGTCAACAGGTTCTTTTACAGAAAGCAGGGAGCGAGCCTAGTTTGTTTTGAAAAAAATGATGGGTGACTAATGGGAAACTAAATGAAATGAGGATGAAATGAGATAGCACAGCTAGAAGGGGAGTGGGCAAAGAGCAATGAAAATCCTGGGCTAATCAAACAGAAAAATAATCTAACAGAGTGGGGGAAATTTCACATGCAACTAGGAAAGCTAAGAGGGATCTGAAGGCAGATAGACATATAAAGTGGAAATATGAAGGGAAATATTCAAAGATTTCAGAAACACATTCAAATACGAGTCGGGCTGAAAGACTGTGTAGAAGATTTCCCTGTGGTGTAATGAGGACATGAAATTAGTATTTTTTCTTAGGTTTCACTGAAGTGTTGCTGTGGAATGAAAGGAACTCTCATTTAGACCAGATACAGGTTAGAATGGATTATGTAAATGCCGCAACTTATTTAACCTACACTTTTCGTGTGCCACATAACAAAAGCATTCAATTAAAGAAATGTCAAGCACTGAGAAAAGCTTTCAGCTGGAAGGAATATTTTTCACACGTTGTTTGATATAAGGAGAATTTTGTGAGATGAAGGTAATGGCTGTTGGTTGATTACTATTCCTCATTGCGGCAACTTATAATTTTTTATTCTCACCTATGAATTCTTCCCAACCTCATCCAGTCCTATATCCCAGCTCACACCTTCTGTTTTTCAAGCATTGGGTCACTTAGTTTCCACCCACCATGTTCAACCTTTTTTTTATTCATTCGTGGGACATGGGCATCGCTGGCTGGCCAGCATTTATTGCCCATCCCTAGTTGCCCTTGAGAAGCTGCTGAACTGCCTTCTTTAACAACTGAGTGGTTTGCTTGGCCATTTCAGAGGACGTTTGAGAGTCAACCACATTGCTTGTGGCTGTGGAGTCACATGTAGGCCAGACCAGGTAAGGACGTCAGATTTCCTTCCCTAAAGGACATTAGTGAACCAGATGGATTTTTCCGACAATGGCTTCATGGTCACCAGTAGATTTTTAATTACAGATATTTTTTACTGAGTTCAAATTCCACCATCGGCTGTGGCAGGATTCGAACCCATGTTCCCAGAGCATTAGTTGAGTTTCTGGATTAATGTCTAGTGATAATACCACTCGGCCATCACCTCCCCAAACTGTCAGTCATCTTGTCCTCTCCCTCAACTGATCTGCTTTACGATACCATTCCCTACCTTCAAAGCCCTACGTACAAGTTGTCTCTCACACAATGCCTTCTGCCAACCAATGACGGGCAGCATGGTGGCACAGTAGTAAGTATGGCTTTCATACAGCTCCAGGGATCCATGTTCAATTCCAGCCTTGAGTGACTGTCTGTGTGGACTTTTCACATTCTCCCCGGCTCTTCCCATGTTTTGAGTGTATGTGTGAAATAAACTAACCCTCTGATTTTACCCTCCCTCCAGTTTACTGTGTGGTTAGTAAGAGAGAATTGGATCGCTGCAAAACTGGAGGGTTGGGAAAAATATGCCACCACTGACACAGGGGCAAAACAAAAGTATAAAAAAAGCTTATCGTAGAATCATAGAACCCTACAGTGCAGAAGGAGGCCATTCGGCCCATCGAGTCTGCACCGACCACAAACCCCGTAACCCTACTTATGTTTACCTATGGGTGGTGAGGGGAGAAACCAGAGCTGTACATTCCTTGGAGCAGCTCCCAGTGTGACTTCCCTGGATATGTGGAGAGGAAGCTGAATGGAATTTCTGCCACATTTCCAGCAGCTAAAAGTTGCCATAGATAGTATTACAGAGGAGGCATGGTGTCGAAGCTTTGCACCTGACATTCTGGATAAATTGTTGTTCCCTTTCAGATTTGATATTTTTGCACATATGTCCTGATGGGTGCAAGATGAAAAATTTCAACAGTATGTCTCTTTTTCAGCAATACTCAGGAAAAGGAAAGGTTAGAAACAATGAGAGGGAAATTCAGGAGCTTCTATCCGGTTGCCAGGTCAACACCCTACTCCCACCAGCTCAACTTTAATTATGCTGTGCACAATGGAAGGGGCTGATGACCATGGGGGTGGAGGGAGAGAGGAGGGAAGGGCTGATGATCACGGGGGAAGAAGTGAATGCTGGTTGCAATTGGGGGTGAGGAGGGGAGCCCCTGAGGCCTCAATGCTTTGGACAGGTTTATGGCTGTTCCGATCAGGGCACCCTTTAAAGATGGTGCCCTGATCTCTGTGCATTTGAGATTTGCAGGCGTGTTGAGGCCCCTCCCCTCTCTATGACGGCGTGAAACACTTGGGGCAGGATTTTCTGGCTGTGCTTGCCCCAAAACCGGAAAATCCTGCCCAAGGTCAATGGGCCTTTGCATGGTCACCACCCATCTAGCCACCCCCCCCCCCCCCCCCCGCCCCCCCACAACCCGCTACGCTTCCCGTGGAGGGCGGGATGGGAGAATTCTGGTGTTGATTTTTTTTTTGGCAGAGTGGTAGAATCTGGAGAGAAAATCAACTGGTTTCTCTGGAGAGAAACATGCTGGTTTATCGCCAGAAGCAACACTCTGCTATTTTTTGGTATGATTTCCCCCCTTATTTACACCTGCAAAGGAGCTAAGGCCATTTTGGCTTGGGTGAAGGTTCCTTCTCATAGTATAGCAGTTGCCACACTCCCACTGGAACCATGAACACTCATCCTGTTCCAGATTGCGGGGTCTTAGAATGCCAGCAGCTGAGAAAGAGTCCCATTTAACCCAAAACAATATACATGGCTGGGAAGAACTTTGAGCTGGTAGACATTTTGTTGCCTGTTCCTAATGATGACAATAGACCAACTGTGTGAATAAAGGAATGGACTTGATACATTGGATTACCTGGATGACTATTGGGTAAAACTATGCAGAGCAAATGAAGGCTAATTCATGAGCAGTCGATGGAAACAAAGAGCCAGGTTGGCTAATTTAGGATGGATAGCCGACTGGGTGGCACAATGGCACAGTGGTTAGCACTGCTGCCACACAGTGCCAGGGATCCGGGTTCAATTCCTGGCTTGGGTTACTGTCTGTGTGGAGTTTGCACATTCACCTCGTGTCTGCGTGGGTTTCCTTCGGGTGCTCCAGTTTCCTCCCACAGTCCAAAAATGTGCGGGTTAGGTTGATTGGCCATGGTAAATTGACCCTGGATTGGACATGCTAAATTGAGGGATTAGCAGGGTAAATGCATGGGGTTACGGGAATAGGGCCTGGGTGGGATTGTGGTCGGTACATACTCGATGGGCCGAAAGGTCTCCTTCTGCACTGTAGGGATCCTATGGATTCTATGGAGGAAAGGCTCGTTGTGTCAAAGTGTTAGTTCTGGCCAAATGACCTTTGATCCATTAGAAGGCATTATGGGCCTATTGTTACACAAAAAGCTTCCTTTGAGAGGGGATGTATTTTGCAACGACACTTACTCACCAGGGAACCAATATGACAGCTGGACTGTGAGAAAAGGAAAACAAACAGATCTGTTGTGCCCAGTGGGAAAGATACGAAACACGCAAACTCGCAGTGATTTTCAGGAAGTCACGGGCAGCACTCGAGCAAGTCATTGACACAGACGCCAATAGTTACAGCTCCAGCCTAGTGTCAGGGACCACAATAAAAGGGAACATGTTCCATCTCTTCATCCAGTCTCGTACTGTCATCTGCTCTACACTTTCGGTTGTGGTCTCCCACCCTCCTCTCTTTGGCTCCCACCATCGGCACTGGCACCATTCCATACAACCGTCCTTGACAAAAACTTGCATTCATATAGCACCTTAACCGCAGTAAACGCACTTCGCACAAGTTCCATCAGACAAAACTTGGCATTTGAGCCCAAGGAGGTGTAAGGGGAGGGAACTGGCAGGCTTAAAGGAGGGTGTTAAAGGAGGAGAGAGAGGTTTTGGGATGGAATTCCAGAACGGAGGGCTGCGGCAGCTGAAGGCACAGCCACCAACGGGGGAGGGATGACAATCAGGAACTGCATGTGACCACAATTGGAACAATGTGGAGTTTTCGGAGGGATGGAGTGGAGCTGGGAGAGGCAGGGAGGACAAATTCAATTCAGGGGTAAGTATTTCAAAATAAAAGCACTGCCAAACCCAGTGGACAGTGAGCAAAAAGTGATTGGCAAACAGGACATACGGCAGCAGAATTTGGATGGCATTAAACTTTTGGAGTGTGGCAGATGAGAAGTTGGCTATTGCATTGGAAGGGACAATCTGGCAATGGTACAGGTATACAGAAAGTAGTTGAGGCCAAATATTATCTGATTTCAAGAAGAAATTAAGTTTATTTATTAGTCACAAGTAGGCTTACGTTAACACTGCAGTGAAGTTACTGTGAAAACCCCCTAGTCGCCACACTCCAGCACCTGTTTGGGTACATGGAGGGAGAATTTAGCACAGCCAATGTACCTAACTAGCATGTCTTTCGGACTGTGGGAGGAAACTGGAGCACCCGGAGGAAACCCACGCAAATGCACCACAGAAAGCATTATTTCTGGTTGTATCACAGCTTGGTATGGCTCCTGCTCTGCCCAAGAACACAAGGAACTATAAAAGGTCGTGAATGTAGCCCAATCCATCATGCAAACCAACCTCCCGTCCATTGACTTTGTTTACACTTCCCGCTGCCTCGGCAAAGCAGCCAGCATAACTAAGGACCCCATGCACCCCGGACATTCTCTCTTCCACCTTCTTCCCTCGGGAAAAAGATACAAAAGTCTAAGGTCACGTACCAACCAACTCAAGAACAGCTTCTTCCCTGCTGCTGTCCGACATTTGAATGGACCTACCTTGCATTAAGTTGATTTTTCTCTACACCCTAGCTATGACTGTAACACTACATTCTGCACTCTCTTGTTTCCTTCTCTATGAACGGTATGCTTTGTCTGCATAGTGCGCAAAAAACAATACTTTTCACAATATGTTAATACATGTGACAATAATAAATCAAATCAAAATCAGACACAGGGAGAACATGCAAACTCTGCACAGACAGTGATTCAAGGTGGGAATCAAACCCAGGTCCCTGGAGTTGTGAGGCAGAGGTGCTAACCACTGTGCCAACATGATATTAGCTAATAGCTATTAGGTATAGCTCTTGGGGCTAAAGGGATCAAGGGATTTGGGGGGAAGGCAGGATCAGGATATCGAATTTGATGATCAACCATGATCAAAATGAATGACGGAGAAGGCTTGATGGGCCGAATGGCCTACTCCTGCTTCTAGTTTCTATGCTTCAGAATCATAGAATCATAGAAACCCTACAGTGCAGAAAGAGGCCATTTGGCCCATCGAGTCTGCACCGACCACAATCCCACCCAGGTCCTACCCCCATATCTACCCGCTAACCCACACATCTCAGGACATTAAGGGGCAATTTTAGCATAGCCAATCAACCTAACCCGCACATCTTTGGACTGTGGGAGGAAACCAGAGCACCCGGAGGAAACCCATGCAGACACGAGGAGAATGTGCAAACTCCACACAGACAGTGACCAAAGCCGGGAATCGAACCCAGGTCCCTGGAGCTGTGAAGCAGCAGTGCTAACCACTGTGCTACCGTGCCACCCATTCAGATTATGAATCAGGGTATAAGTAGCAGATGGTCTTGGGGCAGGGATGGAGATGGGTGTTGGAGAGGGGACAGGAAGAAACTGCAGCTGGTGCTGATACAATACCCAAAGCAGTGAAAGCAACTCCAAGTACTTCCACAGATCTGGGGGCACAATCAAAAGTGACTTTGAGATTAAATTCCATGTATTTAAATTCCATGTATAAGCTTTTTCCCAGGGTGGAAGAGTCAATTACTAGGGGGCATTGGTTTAAGGTGCGAGGGACAAGGTTTAAAGAAGATGTACGAGGTAAGTTTTTTACAGAGGATGGTGGGTGCCTGGAACTCGCTGCCGCGAGGGGGGCGGGGGGTGGGGTGGCGAGGTGTGGAAGCAGATACAATAGTGAGTTTTAGGGGGCGTCTGGACAAATACATGAATAGAGGGATATGGTCCTCGGAAGGGTAGGGGGTTTTAGTTCAGTCGGGCAGCATGGTCAGTGCAGGCTTGGAGGGCCGAAAGGCCTGTTCTTGTGCTGTAATTTTCTTTGTTCTTTGTATTTCTCCTGATTCTGGTCTTAAGGGTAATCTGAGAAGGTCGAATATATTTGGGGCAGGACTCGAGCTGCTGAAGCCTTGGAAGGTTCTGTCGAGGTAGATAAACGTCCGCGGCTAAGAATGCACAGCTACATGGATATGCCACGGCCTGAGGGCCATCCCTGTGACACTAGCACTCGGCTTTTTCAGGCTAATTAGGGAACCTTCCTCAGAGCCCGGAATGTTCCAAGGGGCTAACAACGAGGATGCCCAGTGGACACATCATTTCTGGGACCATTTGCCAGAGTATTTTTTAGGACTGTGATTGAAAGCCTCTCCGATCATAACATCCCTATCTATGTTTTTTTGCGTTAATTCAGCTCCTCCATTCCCTCACCTGTTCCCAACCCTGCCAATGGCATCGTAGAAACATAGAAACTAGAAGCAAAAGTAGGCCATTTGGTCCTTCGATCCTGCTCCGCCAATCATTTTGATCATGGCTGATCATCAAATACACTCAGTAAGAGTTTTAACAACACCAGGTTAAAGTCCAACAGGTTTATTTGGTAGCAAATGCCATTAGCTTTCGGAGCGCTGCTCCTTCGTCAGATGGAGTGGAAATCTGCTCTCAAACAGGGCACGGAGACACAAAATCAAGTTACAGAATACTGATTAGAATGCGAATCCCTACAGCCAGCCAGGTCTTAAAGATACAGACAATGTGAGTGGAGGGAGCATTAAGCACAGGTTAAAGAGATATGGATTGTCTCCAGACAGGATGTTCTACTGCATGTGTGTAGATCCCCATTTCTGAACACCCCCACCATCGGGAATATTCTTTCTGTATCTACCCTGTCTCACCCTGTTAGGATTTTATAAGTTTCTCTGAGATCCCCTCTCACTCTTCTAAACTCCAATGAATATAATCCTAACCAATATAGTCTCTCCTCATATGACAGTCCTGCCATCCCAGGAATCAGCCAGGTAAACCTTTGCTATACTCCCCAAAGCAAGGACACCCTTCCTCAGATAAGGACACCAAAACTGCACACAATCCTCCAGATGTGGCTTCACCAACGCTCTATACAACTGCAGTAGAACATCCCAATTCCTACACCCAAATTCTCTCGCTATGAAGGCCATCATCTGCCTCTCTGCTCCATAGAGACGGCACAGGAATAAATTCCCGAGATTAAAGTGCTCGAAAGTTCTGATAAACTGATGGATGTTTGATAGGGAGCTGTCACAGTGTGTATTCTCCAGCAGAAATTCTGTCACCGTTCTCACTGGCACAATGAAATGGAGATTCTCTACGGGGCGGCAGTCTTAATGGGTGTCACTCGCTTTGGTGCAACAGATATTTGGAAATGGTGACAGATGGAACATCAGTGATAAGTCAGACATGACCCCTTGTTGCAGCAATGGGACTTTTCTGACATCAGACTTTTTAAAATGCAAGTTACATCACCGTTTTCTGGACATCAGGGTTGGGTAAACACTCCATTATACACAACCCAACCATCACCGCCTCATAACAACTAATACTTTGCTGTGGGGCTCACAAGATACTGACTAAATATCAGAACTGAATGTCATGACAATTTTAATTCCTTCTGGCTTCAGTGTTCAGGAGAAACATGGCTGTTTATTCTGTTTGTTCAATTTTACCTTCCCCGATCATAACAGGAAATAACAAATATTGGACATGGTGACGGGACTTTGCAAGAACTCGCTCTTTAACGCTTTGCAGAACTAGCTCTTTTTTTACTGCATTAGATCTTACTGTGACATTCGTCAAATGCTTTCCCCCACCTGCCGGATTGTCAGACTGATTCTCTGACATCGAGCATTGGATGAGCAGAAATCTCTAGTCGTCAGATCTTGGGAAGCCCAAAGCCAATGTCTTCGGTCACTGACACAAATTTCATTCCCTCATCACCCGTTCCATCCATCACCTTAGTCACAGTCTGAGGGGTGAACGAGGTTGTTTGCAGCCTTGGGGTCATATTTGACTCTGAGAGATGCTTCGGATCTCATATCTGCATCATCCTCCTCCTTCTGAAACGTTGTATTCGCGGAGACATTTTTGCAAACTCCTTCGAATTTAAGAGTGTCACGATGGGTTTGCGCTCAGTCTCTATCTTCAAGTCGAGACGAATCTGCAAACTCTTTCACAAGTCCATGTAGCAGCGAACGCTTCTTTCTCTATCACTGCTTTTCTCTTTTCAGTCTCTGACAGTGAACAGGATGTGCAGTAAATGCACCGATCCGTCCACACCTTCCATCCATCTGTATTTGAAAGCTCCCACTCCCGTAGAAGGTGTGTCAGCAATAAAAGTGGGTCGCTCTGGGACACAGTGAGCTGAAATATCAGCATCTCTGTGATTTTCTCACGAAACCCCTGTTGTGCTTCTTCCCAGTATTGTGCTCTTGTAACAGCTGACATGGTGGCCCTTTGATACACCATTGATTGGCAATGATGCCTTGGACATATATTGACTTTCCTTTATGGCGTTGGGTCAAAATCTAGAACTCTCTACCTAACAGCACCATGGGAGCACCTTCACCATGCCTGCTTCAGTGCTTCAACAACGTGTCTCACCAGCACCTTCTCAAGAGCATCTACAGATGGGCAATAAATACCAGACTTTCCAGCAATGAATTAAAAACACTGAGATATGAATCGTGATTCTGTCTGGCTTTTGAACATCAAAGCTTATTTTTGATGCTATAGCCATGTTATCTCCTCTCACAGGAACAGATGAACATAAATAGGGGCAGAAAGACCATTGAATGGTAATGCCTTGGGCTTCCTCCGTGATTCAATTTCATCTTTGATCTCAACTTCGCTTTCTCACCTACTCCTCAAATTCCTTTATTCACTGAGAGACAGAAGTCTTCTATCTATTCTGATGGAGTACGCAGCCCTCTGGGACAGAGAACTCCAAACATTCACAAACCTTTGAATGAAAGAATTTCTCCTCATCTCAGTCCAAAGTGATTGCTCCCCTTATCCTGAGACTGTGGCCCATGTTTTGATTCCCCAGCAAGGGGAAACAATGCCGAAGTATCGACCCCGTCAAGTTCCTTTATAATCCTGTCTTTTCAAACAAGCAACATGAAGATTAACCCACATCGATCCACCCGCACGCACCCCAACCCATTCACTGCACCCAATTCCAACCCACTCAACGTACTCCACCCCAACCCACTCACCGCACCCCAACCCACTCACCGCACCCCAACCCACTCACCGCACCCCAACCCACTCACCGCACACCAACCCACTCACCGCACCCCAACCCACTCACCGCACCCCAACCCACTCATCGCACCCCAACCCACTCACCGCACCCCAACCCACTCATCGCACCCCAACCCACTCACCCCACCCCAACCCACTCACCGCACCCCAACCCACTCACCCCACCCCAACCCACTCACCGCACCCCAACCCACTCACCCCACCCCAACCCACTCACTGCACTCCACCCCACTCACCCCACCCCAACCCACTCACCGCACTCCACCCCACTCACACCACCCCAACCCACTCACCGCACTCCACCCCACTCACCCCACCCCAACCCACTCACCCCACCCCAACCCACTCACCCCACCCCAACCCACTCACTCCACCCCAACCCACTCACCCCACCCCAACCCACTCACCGCACTCCAACCCACTCACCGCACCCCATTCCACTCACCGCACACCAACCCACTCACCGCACCCCAACCCACTCACCGCACCCCAACCCACTCACCCCACCCCAACCCACTCACTCCACCCCAACCCACTCACCCCACCCCAACTCACTCACCGCACCCCAACCCACTCACCGCACCCCAACCCACTCACCGCACCCCAACCCACTCACCGCACCCCAACACACTCACCCCACCCCAACCCACTCACCGCACCCCACCCCAACCCACCCACCGCACCCCACCCCAACCCACTCACCCCAACCCAACCCACTCACCGCACCCCAACCCACTCACCCCACCCCAAACCACTCACCGCACCCCACCCCAACCCACTCACCGCACCCCACCCTAACCCGCTCACCTCACCCCAACCCAACCCACTCACCCCACCCCACCACAACCCACTCACCCCACCCCACCCCAACCCACTCACCCCACCCCAACCCACTCACCCCACCCCACCCCAACCCACTCACCCCAACCCAACCCACTCACCCCACCCCACCCCAACCCACTCACCCCACCCCAACCCAACCCACTCACCCTACCCCAACCCACTCACCCCACCGCACCCCAACCCACTCACCCCACCCCAACCCACTCACCCCACCCCAACCCACTCACCCCACCCCAACCCACTCAGCCCAACCCAACCCACTCAACGCACCCCATCCCAACCAACTCACCCCAACCCAACCCACTCAACGCACCCCATCCCAACCCACTCACCCCACCCCAACCCACTCAACCCACCCCAACCCACTCACCCCACCCCAACCCACTCACCGCACAACAACCCACTCACAGCACCCCAACCCACTCACCGCACCCCAACCCACTCACCGCACCCCAACCCACTCACCCCACCCCAACCCACTGACCCCACCCCAACCCACTCACCCTACCCCAACCCACTCACCCCACCCCAACCCACTCACCCCACCCCAACCCACTCACCCCAAACCAACCCACTCACCCCACCCCAACCCACTCACCGCACCCCAACCCACTCACCGCACCCCAACCCACTCACCGCACCCCAACCCACTCACCGCACCCCAACCCACTCACCCCACCCCAACCCACTCACCCCACCCCAACCCACTCACCCCACCCCAACCCAGTCACCGCACCCCAACCCACTCACCCCAACCCAATCCACTCACCCCACCCCAACCCACTCACTCCAACCCAACCCACTCACCGCACCCCAACCCACTCCACCCCAACCCACTCACCCCAACCCAACCCACTCACTCCAACCCAACCCACTCACCCCACCGCACTCCAACCCACTCACCCCACCGCACTCCAACGCACTCACTGCACCCCTACCCACTCACCTCACCCCTACCCACTCACCTCACCCCAACCCACTCACCGCACCCCAAACCACTCACTGCACCCCTACCCACTCACCTCACACCAACCCACTCACCACACCCCAACCCACTCACCGCAACACAACCCACTCACCGCACCCCAACCGACTCACCCCACCCCAACCCAGCCCACTCACCCCACCCCAACCCAACCCACTCACCCCACCCCAACGCAACGCACTCACCCCACCCCAACCCAACCCACTCACCCCACCCCAACCCAACCCACTCACCACACCCCACCCCAACCCACTCACCCCACTCCACCCCAACCCACTCACCCCACCCCAACCCACTCACCCCACCCCAACCCACTCACCCCACCCCAACCCACTCATCCCACCCCAACCCACTCACCCACCCCAACCCACTGACCGCACTCCACCCAACCCACTCACCCCACCCCAACCAATCACCCCACCGCAACCGACTCACCCCACCCCAACCAATCACCCCACCTCAACCCACTCACCGCACCCCACCCCAACCCACTCACCGCACCCCACCCCAACCCACTCACCCCACCCCAACCCACTCACCCCACCCCAACCCACTCACCCCACCCCAACCCACTCACCCCACCCCAACCCACTCACCCCACCACAACCCACTCACCGCACCCCAACCCACTCACCGCACCCCAACCCACTCACCGCACCCCAACCCACTCACCGCACCCCAACCCACTCACCCCACCCCAACCCACTCACCCCACCCCAACCCACTCACCGCACCCCAACCCACTCACCGCACCCCAACCCACTCACCGCACCCCAACCCACTCACCGCACCCCAACCCACTCACCCCACCCCAACCCACTCACCCCACCCCAACCCACTCACCCCACCCCAACCCACACACCGCACCCCAACCCACTCACCCCAACCCAACCCACTCACCCCACCCCAACCCACTCACCCCAACCCAACCCACTCACCGCACCCCAACCCACTCACCGCACCCCAACCCACTCACCGCACCCCAACCCACTCACCCCACCCCAACCCACTCACCCCAACCCAACCCACTCACCCCAACCCACCCCACTCACCCCACCGCACTCCAACCCACTCACTCCACCCCAACCCACTCACCCCAACCCAACCCACTCACCCCAACCCAACCCACTCACCCCACCGCACTCCAACCCACTCACCCCACCCCACTCCAACCCACTCAGTGCACCCCTACCCACTCACCTCACCCCTACACACTCACCTCACCCCAACCCACTCACCGCACCCCAACCCACTCACTGCACCCCTACCCACTCACCGCACCCCAACCCACTCACCGCACCCCAACCCACTCACCGCACCCCAACCCACTCACCCCACCCCAACCCACTCACCCCACCCCAACCCACTCACCGCACCCCAACCCACTCACCGCACCCCAACCCACTCACCGCACCCCAACCCACTCAGCGCACCCCAACCCACTCACCCCACCCCAACCCACTCACCCCACCCCAACCCACTCACCCCACCCCAACCCACTCACCGCACCCCAACCCACTCACCCCAACCCAACCCACTCACCCCACCCCAACCCACTCACCCCAACCCAACCCACTCACCGCACCCCAACCCACTCACCGCACCCCAACCCACTCACCGCACCCAAACCCACTCACCCCACCCCAACCCACTCACCCCAACCCAACCCACTCACCCCAACCCACCCCACTCACCCCACCGCACTCCAACCCACTCACTCCACCCCAACCCACTCACCCCAACCCAACCCACTCACCCCAACCCAACCCACTCACCCTACCGCACTCCAACCCACTCACCCCACCCCACTCCAACCCACTCAGTGCACCCCTACCCACTCACCTCACCCCTACACACTCACTTCACCCCAACCCACTCACCGCACCCCAACCCACTCACTGCACCCCTACCCACTCACCTCACCCCAACCCACTCACCACACCCCAACCCACGCACCCCACCCCAACCCACTCACCGCACCCCAACCCACTCACCGCACCCCACCCCAACCCACTCACCCCACCCCACCCCAATCCACTCACCCCACCCCAACCCACTCACCCCACCCCACCCCAACCCACTCACCCCAACCCAACACACTCACCCCACCCCACCCCAACCCACTCACCCCACCCCAACCCAACCCACTCACCCCAACCCAACACACTCACCCCACCCCACCCCAAACCACTCACCCCACCCCAACCCACTCACGCCACCCCAACCCACTCACCCCACCCCAACCCACTCACCCCAACCCAACCCACTCAACGCACCCCATCCCAACCCACTCACCCCAACCCAACCCACTCAACGCACCCCATCCCAACCCACTCACCCCACCCCAACCCACTCACCCCAACTCAACCCACTCACCCCACCCCAACCCACTCACCCCACCCCAACCCACTCACCCCACCCCAACCCACTCACCCCACCCCAACCCACTCACCGCACCCCAAACCACTCACAGCACCCCAACCCACTCACCGCACCCCAACCCACTCACCGCACCCCACCCACTCACCCCACCCCAACCCACTGACCCCACCCCAACCCACTCACCCCACCCCAACCCACTCACCCCACCCCAACCCACTCACCCCAAACCAACCCACTCACCCCACCCCAACCCACTCACCGCACCCCAACCCACTCACCGCACCCCAACCCACTCACCGCACCCCAACCCACTCACCGCACCCCAACCCACTCAACCCACCCCAACCCACTCACCCCACCCCAACCCACTCACCCCACCCCAACCCACTCACCGCACCCCAACCCACTCACCGCACCCCAACCCACTCACCCCAACCCAACCCACTCACCCCACCCCAACCCACTCACTCCAACCCAACCCACTCACCGCACCCCAACCCACTCCACCCCAACCCGCTCACCCCAACCCAACCCACTCACTCACCACACCCCACCCCAACCCACTCACCCCACTCCACCCCAACCCACTCACCCACCCCAACCCACTGACCGCACTCCACCCAACCCACTCACCCCACCCCAACCAATTACCCCATCGCAACCCACTCACCCCACCCCAACCAATCACCCCACCTCAACCCACTCACCGCACCCCACCCCAACCCACTCACCGCACCCCACCCCAACCCACTCACCCCACCCCAACCCACTCACCCCACCCCAACCCACTCACCCCACCCCAACCCACTCACCCCACCCCAACCCACTCACCCCACCCCAACCCACTCACCGCACCCCAACCCACTCACCGCACCCCAACCCACTCACCGCACCCCAACCCACTCACCGCACCCCAACCCACTCACCCCACCCCAACCCACTCACCCCACCCCAACCCACTCACCGCACCCCAACCCACTCACCGCACACCAACCCACTCACCGCACCCCAACCCACTCACCGCACCCCAAACCACTCACCCCACCCCAACCCACTCACCCCACCCCAACCCACTCACCCCACCCCAACCCACTCACCGCACCCCAACCCACTCACCCCAACCCAACCCACTCACTCCACCCCAACCCACTCACCCCAACCCAACCCACTCACCGCACCCCAACCCACTCACCGCACCCCAACCCACTCACCGCACCCCAACCCACTCACCCCACCCCAACCCACTCACCCCAACCCAACCCACTCACCCCAACCCAACCCACTCACCCCACCGCACTCCAACCCACTCACTCCACCCCAACCCACTCACCCCAACCCAACCCACTCACCCCAACCCAACCCACTCACCCCACCGCACTCCAACCCACTCACCCCACCCCACTCCAACCCACTCACTGCACCCCTACCCACTCACCTCACCTCTACCCACTCACCTCACCCCAACCCACTCACCGCACACCAACCCACTCACTGCACCCCTACCCACTCACCTCACCCCAACCCACTCACCACACCCCAACCACTCACCCAACCCCAACCCACTCACCGCACCCCAACCCACTCACCGCACCCCACCCCAACCCACTCACCCCACCCCACCCCAACCCACTCACCCCACCCCAACCCACTCACCCCACACCACCCCAACCCACTCACCCCAACCCAAACCACTCACCCCACCCCACCCCAAACCCACTCACCCCACCCCAACCCAACCCAATCACCCCAACCCAACCCACTCACCCCACCGCACCCCAACCGACTCACCCCCACCCCAACCCACTCCCCCCACCCCAACCCACTCACCCCACCCCAACCCACTCACCCCCAACCCAACCCACTCAACGCACCCCATCCCAACCCACTCACCCCAACCCAACCCACTCAACACACCCCATCCCAACCCACTCACCCCACCCCAACCCACTCACCCCAACTCAACCCACTCACCCCACCCCAACCCACTCACCCCACCCCAACCCACTCACCCCATCCCAACCCACTCACCGCACCCCAACCCACTCACAGCACACCAACCCACTCACCGCACCCCAACCCACTCACCGCACCCCAACCCACTCACCCCACCTCAACCCACTGACCCCACCCCAACCCACTCACCCCACCCCAACCCACTCACCCCACCCCAACCCACTCACCCCAAACCAACCCACTCACCCCACCCCAACCCACTCACCGCACCCCAACCCGCTCACCGCACCCCAACCCACTCACCGCACCCCAACCCACTCACCGCACCCCAACCCACTCACCCCACCAACCCACTCACCCCACCCCAACCCACCTCACCCCACCCCAACCCACTCACCGCACCCCAACCCACTCACCCCACCCCAACCCACTCACCCCAACCCAACCCACTCACTCCAACGCAACCCACTCACCCCACCGCACTCCATCCCACTCACCCCCACGCACTCCAACCACTCACTGCACCCCTACCCACTCACCTCACCCCCACCCACTCACCTCACCCCAACCCACTCACCGCACCCCAAACCCACTCACTGCACCCCTACCCACTCACCTCACCCCAACCACTCACCACACCCCAACCCACTCACCGCACCCCAACCCACTCACCGCACCCCAACCGACTCACCCCACCCCAACCCAGCCCACTCACCCCACCCCAACCCAACCCACTCACCCCACCCCAACCAACCCACTCACCCCACCCCAACCCAACCCAATCACCCCACCCCAACCCAACCCACTCACCCCACCCCAACCCACTCACCCCACTCCACCCCAACCCACTCACCCCACACCAACCCACTCATCCCACCCCAACCCACTCACCCCACCCCAACCCACTCACCCCACCCCAACCCACTCACCCCACCCCAACCCACTGACCGCACTCCACCCAACCCACTCACCCCACCCCAACCAATCACCCCACCCCACCCACTCACCCCACCCCAACCAATCACCCCACCTCAACCCACTCACCGCACCCCACCCCAACCCACTCACCGCACCCACCCCAACCCACTCACCGCACCCAAACCCACTCACCGCACCCCAACCCACTCACCCCACCCCAACCCACTCACCCCACCCCAACGCAGTCACCCACCCCAACCCACTCACCGCACCCCAACCCACTCACCCCAACCCAACCCACTCACCCCACCCCAACCCACTCACCCCAACCCAACCCACTCACCGCACCCCAACCCACTCACCGCACCCCAACCCACTCACCGCACCCCAACCCACTCACCCCACCCCAACCCACTCACCCCAACCCAACCCCACTCACCCCAACCCCACCCACTCACCCCACCGCACTCCAACCCACTCACTCCACCCCAAACCCACTCACCCCAACCCAACCCACTCACCCCAACCCAACCCACTCACCCCACCGCACTCCAACCCACTCACCCCACCCCACTCCAACCCACTCAGTGCACCCCTACCCACTCACCTCACCCCTACACACTCACCTCACCCCAACCCACTCACCCGCATCCCAACCCACTCACTGCAACCCCTACCCACTCACCTCACCCCAACCCACTCACCACAACCCCAACCCACTCACC
>NW_027593516.1:0-31050 GCF_964213995.1 Mustelus asterias
GCTTCGATCTTCAGAAAGGAAGACATGAATAATGTGCCAAAAGTTCTGAGAGGAACAAGTTTTCGAGAGAAGCTGAAGAAAATTTGAATTTGTAGAGAAATGGTTTTGGGGAAAATGATGGGATTGAAGGTGGATAAATCACCAGGCCCTGATAATCTTCATCCCAGGGTACTTAAGGATGTCTTCCTGGGAATAAGAATTTTATTGGACTCTGGGCTGGTTCCTACAGACTGGAGGGTAGCTAATGCAAGCCCGGTATTCAGACAGGACTATAGAGAGAAAACAGTGAACTATAGACCAGTGAGCCTCACGTCGGTGCTGGGGAAGTTGCAAGAGTCAAATTTCAAGGATTTGATAACTCGGCATTTGGAAGGCAGTGCCATAATCAGACAAAGTCAGCATGGATTTACTAAAGGGAAATCATGATTGGAATATCTTGGAATTGTTTGAGGGTGGAACGAGTAGAGTTGACAGAGGGGAACCATTGGATGTGGTTTATTTAGTCTTCCAGAAGGGTTACTGAATGCATCATCTCCAAATTTGCAGATGGTACAAAGCTGGGTGGGAGGGTGAACTGTGAGGAGGATGCAGAGAATATTCAGCGTGATTTGGACAGGCTGAGGGTGTGGTCATACGCATGGCAGATGCAGTTTAATGTGGGTCACTGTGAGGATATCGACTCTGGTAGGAATATTAGGAAGACAAGTTATTATTGAATGGGTGTAAATTGAGGGAGGTGGATTCTCATCAAAACCTTGGTCTCCTCGTGCATCATTCACTGCACGGAACCAGGCAGGTACATCAGGCAGGAATGGAGCTAAATGGTCTGGAAGCTTTCATAGCGAGATGATTCCAATTGAGGGATAGGGATGAGTTGCTGCAGTTTATAAAGGATTGGAGAGGCCACACCTGGAGATTTTTGGACAGTTTTGGTGTCCTTATCTGAGGAAGGATGTCCTTGCTATAGAGGAAGTACAGCGACGGTTTACCAGGCTAATTCCTGGGATGGCAGGTCTGTCATATGAGGAGAGATTAGATTGGTTAGGATTATATTCAATAGAAATTTATAGAGTGAGAGGGGACCTCATAGAAACGTATTAAATTCTAACAGAATGAGGCAGTGTCGATTCAGAAAGAATGTTACCAATGGTGGGGGAGTCGAGAACTCGGGTGATCGTTTTAGGATTAGGGACAAACCTTTTGGTGCTGAGGTGGGGAGAAATTTATTCAGTCAGAGGGTGGTGAATGTGTGGGATTCACTACCACCGAATGTTGTTCAGGCAAATGCATTCAGAATAGTGAGAGGGGATCTCATAGAAACTTATAAAATTCTAACAGGATTCGAACGGGTCGATTCAGAAAGAAAGTTACCAATGGTGGGGGAGTCCACAACTCGCTGTCTTCGTTTGATGATAAGGGAAAACCTTTTTAGAACTGAGGGGAGGAGAAATTTCTTCAGTCAGAGGGTGGTGAATGTGGTGAATTCACAGGCATTCTGTGACTTCAAAAATAAATTAGATCTCGCTCTCGGGGCTAAAGGGATCAAAGGATTTGGGGTCAGGGTGAATCAAGTTATTAAATTTGATGATCAGCCACAATAAAATTGAATGGTGGCGCAGGCTCCTACTCATGCTTCTAGTTTATATGTTTCAATGACTGGGGGGCTCGGCTGGAATGAAACAGTGGAGGACCCCCTAAACACGTCCTCTCTCCCCCCACCCACCCTCCCTCACCCCCCAACCCCCTCCCCCCGACACTTTATCTTCTCACCTCTCCCTACCTCGTGGGCTTCTCTCTCTCACTCTCTCTTACACCTTCCTCTTTTTCTCTCTCTCCCTCACTGATAACACAATCTAATGAGAACGTTGGGTGAGAGAGTTGGAAAACCGACAATTGCATCCTGAGTGGAATGAATTGCCGCGGCTGCTGCAGTTTTATTTAACGATTGATCTCATAAAATTAAACACAGTAACTGTATGGAATGAAGCGAATGGAAAAGGCATCCTGAGGGCCCTGAGATTAGGACTTGAATTGAGAGGCTGAACTCAAAATTCAAAAACCTGCAAAACCTGTTACCATGGCGATGCTGATGCTTGGTCTTGGCTGCAAATGTTGCAGTCTGTGTACTCTGTCGGAACCCGCATTTGAAGCCTCCAAGCATTGACACAAGTCCAACTTTTAAGGGACACAAAACCAGCTTTTAAAGGGACCACACTTCACAAACTCAGCTTCCCAACACCAGACATAGAGCGAGAGTTCCGACAATCACCACCACAGCAAACTGTATTCAAATAGAACCCTGTGCATTTCATTCACCCTCACATTTATCTCTCTGCCTCAGACACATTTTTTATTCCACAATTACACCCGCTTCTAGTTAAAGATCTTTCATTCCAGGCCATCAAGAATTATTTACAGTGATGAGATTAATTGTTAATCTGACCTCACTGCTGTTAATTTAGAGATTTCTGATGCAACTTGTGCACAGGAAGATCCAAAGCACAGAGGTAGTTTCAAAATTCAGTTCAGAGTTTATGATAATAGTTTTCTGTGTGTGTGTTTCTTGTTTTAATGTAAAAACTGAGGCTGGAATATTTGTCGCACAGTACGATCCCACAGGCAGCAATGTGATATTGGCTGAATGTCCCCTCACTCCTCTGCAGAACGTGATCATGAACTTCCTCAGTCCCATTGTTCAAGTTGAAGCTTTTTTATATTCAAGGCCTTGGAGCCTTCTTTGCAGTCAGTGAGCGATTTTCAAAGAGGTTGACCATTGTTATAATGCAGGCAAAGGGCCCAGGACAGTGTGTGCACAGCAAGATCCCACAGCAGTTGCACTGTGAAGCGAATCAAATGAGATACAGCCCTACCCCTGCCTCCATCCTCACATCTGCTGTGAGCCCCTTCCCCAAAAGCACCCAACAAAAATCCCCACACACCTTCCACTCTGTGTGTGTGCATTGTCCCAAGTCTGGGGAATTCCCTTCACTTCCCTGGAAAGATGAAACTCTCTCTTAACACTGAGACAACCTTTAAAGCAAGTTCTGCAGCAAGATCGCACAAGGTGCAGTTTGCAGTGTGGAGTGTGTTTTACACCGTTTAATGGAATGTAACCCTGAAAAGTGTGAGCTGATACACTTTGGAGGGAGTAATTTGACAAGGAAGTACTCAATGAATGTTCGGACGATAGGAAGATCTATGGTAGAATGTGACCTTAGCGTATTTGACCACAGATCTTTGAAAGCAGAAGGGCATGTTAGTAAGGTGGTGAAAATGGCATATGGGACACTTGCCTTTATCAATCGAGGCATAGATGACAAAAGCAGGGAAGTAATGTTGGAATTGTCTCGATCTTTGGTGAGGCCCCAGCTGGAGTACTGTGTGCACTTCTGATCGCCACATTATAGGAAGGATGTGTTTGCGCTGGATGGGGGTACAGAGGAGATTCACCAAGATGCTGCCTTGGATGGAAGATCAACGTTATGAAAAGAGGTTGCGTGGGCTTGGGTTATTAACGTTTTAGCAGAGAAGACTGAGGGGCGACCTGATCGAGGTAGACAAGATTATGAGGGCCATGGACAGAGTGGATACGGAGCAACTGTTCCCCATATCTGAAGGGTCAGTCACGAGGGGACATAGGTTCACGGTGGGGGTCAGGAGGTTTGGGGCGGGGGGGGGGGGGGTTAAAAAGGCTCATTTTAAAAAGTCTACCAAAGGAATGGACACAGCTTGTCCCCAGTTTAAAGAGGGGAGTTTATCTCTTTCTGTCACTGAGGGGATATGTATCCAAACTCAGAATTCACATGGAGCTGGGTGGAGGATTACACCAAGCGCCAGGCTGGGGGAATGACATGTCTCCCCCCACCCCCACTTTGTCCTCTCTGGATATGGTCACAGTGCTGCCCATGGGATCATGCTGTGCTTAAAATCCCCACAAAGAAAGCTGGAAAGGGAGAGGGAGAGATTCTGGAGGGAGGTGAACAGGAATGGGGAGAAAGCGAGATGGAGAGAGCAATACTGTGGCGAGATAGAGAGATATGGGGAGAAACAGGAGGAGAGAGAGAACAATTGGAGAGCGATAGGGATATATGGGGTAAAGTTATAATGAGAATGAAGAATGGAAACGCACTGGATAAGAGAGAAATCCAGATAGAGGGGAATAAAGCTGGTCAGAGAGAATAAGAGTTTAGGAAGAGGTTGATAGGGAAGCAAAGGAGAAGGCAAAGAGAGAGGGAGAGAAGAAATGAAAAAAGAGACGGACAGAGGATATAATCTGTAAATTAGAAGCAGAAAAGCTGCGGGGGAGAGTCAGAATGGGGAGGAAATTTGGAGACGGGAAGTTAAATAGAAAAATCCTGAATTGACTTCCAGCTCCACCAGCTGTCCAGTCCAGAGAGGTGTTCAATCCGGGGTGGGCTCTGATAATTGGGTGCAGGAAGGGATTGCAGATTCTATCTCTGTCCACTTTGGGTCGAATTGGGAAACCCGTCCAGTCTGAATTAATCCTGGAAAACAGATCAGATGAGGAATCACCCCCACACCCCCCTTTCCCTCTCCCCCACACCCCACTTTCCCTCTCCCCCCACACCCCCCTTTCCCTCTCCCCCCCCCACACCCCACTTTGCCTCTCCCCCCACACCCCCCTTCCCCTCTCCCCCCACTCCCCCCTTTCCCTCTCCCCCCACTCCCCCCTTTCCCTCGCCCCCCCCACACCCCCCTTTCCCTCTCACCCCCAAACCACCCTTTCCCTCTCCCCCCCACAGCCTCCTTTCCCTCTCCCGCCACACCCCCTTTCCCTCTCACCCCACACCCCCCTTTCCCTCTCACCCCCACATCCCCGTTTCCCTCTCCCACACACACACCCCCCTTTCCCTCTTCCCCCCACAGCCCCCTTTCGCTCTCCCACCCACACCCCAGTTTCCATCTCCCTCCACACCCCCCTTTCCCTCTCACCCCCACACCCCCTTTCCCTCTCCCCCACACACCCCCCTTTCCCTCTCCCCCCCACACCCCCCTTTCCCTCTCCCCCACACCCCCTTTCCCTCTCACCCCCACACCCCCCTTTCCCTCTCGCCCCCACACCACCCTTTCCCTCTCCCCCTCACACCCCCCTTTCCCTCTCCCCCCCACACCCCCCTTTCCCTCTCACCCCCTCACCCCCTTTCCCTCTCCCCACCACACCCCCCTTTCCCTCACCCCCCGCACCCCCCTTTCCCTCTCCCCCCCACACCCCCCTTTCCCTCTCCCCCCACACCTCCCTTTCCCTCTCCCCCACACTCCCCTTTCCCTCTCACCCCCACACTCCCCTTTCCCTCTCCCCCCACACCCCCCTTTCCCTCTCCCCACCGCACCCCCCTTTCCCTCTCCCCCCACACTCCCCTTTCCCTCTCCCCCCCACACCCCCCTTTCCCTCTCCCCACCACACCCCCCTTTCCCTCTCCCCCCACACCCCCTTTCCCTCTCCCCCCCACCCCCCCCTTTCCCTCCCCCCCACACCCCCTTTCCCTCTCCCCCCCCACACCCCCCTTTCCCTCTCCCCCCACACCCCCCTTTTTCCTCTCCCCCACACCCCCCTTTCCCTCTCCCCCCCACAGCCCCCTTTCCCTCTCCCCCCACACCCTTCTTTCCCTCTCCCCCAAACACCCCCCTTTCCCTCTCCCCGCAACACCCCCCTTTCCCTCTCCCCCCCCACACCCCCCTTGCCCTCTCTCCAGTACATGCTCATTGTTCATCCACAGTGAGGTAAAGAGGAGTGACTTTATGCAGGAGTCTGGGGGGAGAGATCGACTTTTTTACATTACTTTATTTGCGGTCTTTATTTTATTAAAAACCTTTAAACTTCACACGGGAAGTATCCGCGGGGTATTGTGGGAAGTGTGTGGGGTTTTGTTTTCAGCGTGGGAGGGTTAAGAGCAGGCCGCACTACCCAGCGGGCAGCGTGGTTAGCGGGCAGCGGAGTGAGCAGGGAGTAGAGTGAGGGCTGAAGGGCTTTGGCTCAACGGGATTAGTCGGAAACGGGCGAAGCATGTTCGGTTCATCTGGTAGTTTTACCAGTGTACTTGAAGAAAGGGCGATTATGAGTGCAAGTCCAGTTTGTTGTTGTCGGTGTCGGATGTGGGAGCTCCTGGAGTCAGCTCGCCTCCCGGACGCCCATTTCTGCGCCGGTTGCATCAAACTGCAGCTCCGAAGGGACCGCGTTATGGTACGGGAGCTGCAGCTCGATGATCTTCGTCTGGTCAGGGAAAATGAGGAGCTGATAGATAGGAGTTACAGGCAGGTGGTGACACCGGGGCCACAGGAGAAAGACACGTGGGTCACAGGTTGGAAGGGGAAAGGTCAGGAACTAGAGAGCACCCCGGTGGCTGTGCCCCTTCAGAATAAGTACTCCTGTTTGAGTGCTGTTGGGGGGAGCAGCCTACCTGGGGGAAACAACAGTGGCCGTACCTTCGGCGCAGAGTCCGGCCCGGCAGCTCAGAAGGGTAGGGAAAGGGAGGATGAGCAAACTGACCAGAGCACCAGGGTACAGGGAGCCGTTCAAGTGGGGGGAGAAAAAAGAAATGCAGTAGAAACTGGGGATAGTACACTTTTGGATGCTGTTGGGGGGGCGGAGGGGGGGGGGACTTAGCATGGGTAAGCCATGGGTACAGGTCGCTGACTCAGAGTCTGTCCTTGGTGCTAAGAAGGGAAGGGGGGAGAGGAGTAGAGGCTCAGTCAAAGAACAAAGAACAAAACAGCTCAGGAACAGGCCCTTCGGCCCTCCAAGCCCGCGCCGCTCCCTGGTCCAAACTAGACCATTCTTTTGTATCCCTCCATTCCCACTCCGTTCATGTGGCTATCTAGATAAGTCTTAAACGTTCCCAGTGTGTCCGCCTCCACCACCTTGCCTGGCAGCGCATTCCAGGCCCCCACCGCCCTCTGTGTAAAATACGTCCTTCTGATATCCGTGTTGAACCTCCCCGCCTTCCCCCGCCGCCACCACCCCCCGCCCCCCGCCCCGCCGCCCCCCTCACCTTGAACCTATGACCCCTCGTGAACATCACCGCCGACCTGGGAAAAAGCTTCCCACCCTATCGATGCCTTTCATAATTTTATACACCTCTATTAGGTCACCCCTCATCCTCCATCTTTCCAGGGAGAACAACCCCAGTTTACCCAATCTCTCCTCATAACTAAGCCCTTCCATACCAGGCAACATCCTGGTAAACCTCCTCTGTACTCTCTCCAAAGCCTCCACGTCCTTCTGGTAGTGTGGCGACCAGAACTGGGCGCAGTATTCCAAATGCGGCCGAACCAACGTTCTATACATCTGCAACATCAGACCCCAACTTTTATACTCTATGCCCCGTCCTACAAAGGCAAGCATGCCATGTGCCTTATTCACTTCCTTCTCCACCTGTGACGTCACCTTCAAGGATCTGTGGACTTGCACACCCAGGTCCCTCTGCGTATCTACACCCTTTATGGTTCTGCAATTTATCGTATAGCTCCCCCCTACATGAGTTCTACCAAAATGCATCACTTCGCATTGATCTGGATTGAACACCATCTGCCATTTCTTTGCCCAAATTTCCAGCCTATCTATATCCTTCTGTAGCCTCTGACAATGTTCCTCACTATCTACAAGTCCAGCCATTTTCGTGTCGTTCGCAAACTTACTGATCACCCCAGTTACACCTTCTTCCAGATCGTTTATATAAATCACAAACAGCAGAGGTCCCAATACAGAGCTCTGCGGAACACTACTAGTCACATGCATCCAGCTGGAAAAAGACCCTTCCACTACCACCCTCTGTCTTCTGTGACCAAGCCAGTTCTCCACCCATCTAGCCACCTCCCCCTTTATCCCATGAGATCCAACCTTTTGCACCAACCTGCCATGAGGGACTTTGTCAAACGCTTTACTAAAGTCCATACAGATGACATCCACGACCCTTCCCTCGTCAACCATTGTAGTCACTTCTTCAAAAAACTCCACCAGATTAGTGAGGCATGACCTCCCTCTCACAAAACCATGCTGACTATCGTTAATGCGTTTATTCCTTTCTAAATGCGCATACATCCTATCTCTCAGAATCCTCTCCAACAACTTCCCAACCACGGACGTCAAGCTCACCGGCCTATAATTTCCCGGGTTATCCTTCCGACCCTTCTTAAATAACGGGACCACATTAGCTATCCTCCAATCCTGTGGGACCTCACTTGTGAAAAGTTTAACAACACCAGGTTAAAGTCCAACAGGTTTATTTGGTAGCAAAAGCCACACGTGTGGCTTTTGCTACCAAATAAACCTGTTGGACTTTAACCTGGTGTTGTTAAACTTCTTACTGTGTTTAAACCCCGGTCCAACGCCGGCATCTCCACATCATGACCTCACTTGTGTCCATTGATGAGACAAAAATTTGCGTCAGAGGCCCAGCAATTTCATCTCTCGTCTCCCTGAGCAGCCTTGGATAGATTCCATCAGGTCCTGGGGATTTGTCAGTCTTTATATTCCCTGAAAAACCTAACACTTCCTCCCTTGTAATGGAGATTTTCGCTAACGGGTCAACACTCCCCTCCGAGACACTCCCAGTCAACACATCCCTCTCCTTTGTGAATACCGACGCAAAGTATTCATTTAGGATCTCCCCTACTTCTTTGGGCTCTCAGCATAATTCCCCACTTTTGTCCCTGAGAGGTCCGATTTTTTCCCTGACAACCCTTTTGTTCCTGACCTATGAATAAAATGCCTTGGGATTCTCCTTAATCCTGTCTGTCAAGGACATTTCTTGACCCCTTTTTGCCCTTCTAATTCCTCATTTGAGTTCTTCCCTACTTTCTTTGTATTCCTCCAGAGCTCCCTACGTTTTTAGCTGCCTGGGGACATTGGTCATTGGGGTCTCCATTGTTAAAGGGACGGATAGGAGATTCTGTGGGAATGAGAGAGACTCGCGGTCGGTGTGTTGCCTCCCAGGAGCCAGAGTCCGCGATGTCTCGGATCGTGTTTTCGAAATCCTTAAGAGGGAGGGGGTCCAGCCCCAAGTTGGGGTTCACATAGGCACTCAAGACAGAGGTAGGAAAAGGGATGGGGATGTAAGGCAGAAATTCAGGGAGTTAGAATGGAAGCTTAGTAATTAAAAATGCTTACTAGCAGAAAGATAACATAGAGAGCTGCCTGCAGGCAGCATATTGAACATGCTGTAGATCACAGCATGTTTAATATACTGCCTCAAAGTCCTGACAAAATTAGGGGTCAACCTATCTGCAAAGTATAAAATTGAATGTCCGATGTTGGTGCAGGAGGTTCCCATTTTGAAATGTGACTAAATCAATGTGACACCTTTTATTGAATGAATTAATTTCACAAAAATACCTTTAACCACAAGCAAAACAGTTTAAAAACTGTCAAATTTGGTATCCAATGCAAAGAGTTAACCAAATTCTTGCTGAGTTGTTTTGGCTGTGGAATTATTGTGAGGATCCTAATCTGATTAGATTTGACTTTTTCAATTTCAGAATCATCCCTCCATCCTCTTCAGGAGGATGTTGACATTCTAGGACATGTTGAGATAAAAAGGGAGGAGATATTGGAGGTTTTGAAAAACAATAAGTGGACAAGTCCCCAGGGCAAGATAGGGTCTATCCCAGAGCACAGAGAGAGACGAAGGAAAGAATTGCTGAGGCCTAGGCCAAAATCTTTATATCCTCTTTAACCACGGGTGAGGTACCAGAGGATTGGAGAGTAACTAACATTGTTCAAGAAGGGCAGAAGAGACAATCCAGGAAATTACAGGCCTGTGAGCATTACATCAGTGATGGGGAAATTATTGAGAAAATTCTTAGGGACTGGATGTACTCACATCTGGAAGATAATAAGCTTATTAGTGATAGGCAGCATGATTTTGTGAAGGGGAGGTCATGTCTCACAAACTTGATTGAGTTATTTGAGGAAGTGACAAGAAAAATTGACCACAGTAGGGCAGTGGATGTTGTATACATGGATTTTAGTAAAGCCTTCAATAAGGTTCCTCTTGGCAGGCTGATACAGAAGGTGAAGTCATAGGTATCCAAGGTGAGCTGGTAAGATGGATACAAAACTGTCTTGGGCAAAGAAAGCAGAGAGTGGCAGTGGAAAGATACTTTTCTACCTGGAGATCTGTGATAAGCGGTGTTCCACAAGGATCAGTGCTGGGGCCTCTGTTGTTTGTAATATATATAAATGATTTGGAGGAAAATGTAGGTGATCTAATTAGTAAATTTGCAGATGATACAAAAATAAGGGGAGAAGCGGGTAGTGAGGAAGATTGTCAGACAATACAGCAGGATATAAATCGGCTGGAGACCTGGGTCGAAAGGTGGCAGTTGGATTTTAACCTGGACAAATGTGAGGTGATGCGATTTGGAAGGTCTACTGCAGAAGCAAAGTATACAGTAAATGGTACACCGCTTAGAAATATTAGTATACGGGGGGATCGAGGCGTGAAGATCCACAGTTCCATGAAGTGGCAACTCAGGTGGACAAGGTGGTCAAGAAGGTGCATGACATGCTGGCCTTCATCGGTTAGGGTGTTGAGTATAGGAATTAGAAAGTCATGTTGCAGCTGTATGAGACCTTGGTCAGGCCAAATTTGGAGTATTGTGGACAATTCTAGTCGCCACACTACCGGAAGGATGTTGATGCATTGGAAAGGGTGCAGAAGAGATTTACCAGGATGTTGCCTGCTTTGGAGGATATGGACTATGAAGAAACGTTCATAGAAATCATAGAAATCAAGAAAGGTTGAATAAACTTCAATTATTTTCATTGGAGCATTGGAGGGTGAGGGGGGCCCTGATAGAGATTTACAAGATTATGACAGGCGTGGATACTCAGTCTTTTTCCCAGGGTCGAAGGGTCAATTATTCAGGGACAGAGGTTGAGAGTGAGGGGAGGAAGTTTAAAAGAGATATAAGGGGCAAGCTTTTCATATAGAGGGTGGTGAATGCCGGGAACATACTGCCGGAGGAGGTGGTGAAAGCAGATTCCATAACAACGTTTAAGAGGCATTGGAATAGATACATGAATAGGCAGGGAATTGAGGGATATGGACCATGTAGAGGCAAGAAAATATTCAATTAGAGAGGCATCTGTGTCGGCAAAGACTCGGGGGGCCGAAGGGCCTGTTCCTGTGCTGGACTGTTCTTTGTTCTTTGTTCTTCGGGCTCGAAGAAACAGACTTGTTATCTCTGGTTTGTTACCCGTGCCACGTGATAGTGAGGAGAGGAATAGGGAGAGAGAGCAGTTGAACACGTGGTTACAGGGATGGTGCAGGAGGGAGGGTTTCAGATACCAGGATCATTGGGGCTCTTTCTGGGGTAGGGTGGGACCTCTACAAACAGGATGGTCTGCATCTGAACCAGAGGGGTACCAATACTTTCGGGGGGGAAATTTGCTATGCTCTTCGGGAGGGGTTAAACTAATTCAGCAGGGGGGTGGGTATCTGAACTGTACCTCCGGTGTACAGGAGGTTGAGAGTAGTGAGGTCATGGATGAGGTTTCAGGGTCGCAGGAGTGCACTGGCAGGCAGGAAGGTGGTTTGAGCACCAGGAGCATCCGGAATAAGGTGGGTGAGCTTGCAGCATGGGTTGGTACCTGGGATTTCGATGTTGTGGCCATCTCGGAGACATGGATAGAGCAGGGACAGGAATGGTTGTTGCAGGTTCCGGGGTTTCGATGTTTCAGTAAGTGCAGGAAAGGTGGTAAAAGAGGGAGAGGTGTGGCATTGTTAGTCAAGGACAGTATTACGGTGGCAGAAAGGACGTTTGATGAGGACTCGTCTACTGAGGTAGTTTTGGCTGAGGTTAGAAACAGGAAAGGAGAGGTCACCCTGTTGGGAGTTTTTTTATAGACCTCCGAAAAGTTCCAGAGATATAAAGGAAAGGACTGCTAAGATGATTCTGGATAGGAGTGAAAGTAACAGGGTAGTTGCTATGGGGGACTTTAACTTGACAAATATTGAGAGGAAAAGCTAACGTTCTAGTGCTTTAGAGGGGTCAGTTTTTGTCCAATGTGTGCAGGAAGGCTTCCTGACACTGGATGTAGATAGACCAACAAGAGGCGAGGCCACATTGGATTTGGTACTGGGTAATGAACCAGACTGGGTGTTAGATTTGGAGGTCGGTGAGCACTTTGGTGACAGTGACCACAATTCGATTACGTTGACCTGAGCAATGGAAAGGAATAGGTATATACCAAAGGGCAAGAGTTATAGCTGGGGGAAAGGAAATTATGATGCGATTAGGCGAGATTTAGCTGGTATAGGTTGGGGAAGGAAACTGCAGGGGATGGGCACAATTGTCATGTGGAACTTGTTCAAGGAACAGCTACTGCGCGTCCTTGATCAATATGTACCTGTCAGGCAGGGAGGAAGCAGACGTGTGAGAGAACCGTGGTTTACTAAGGAGGTTGAACCTCCTGTGAAGAGGAAGAAGGAGACTTATGTGAAGTTGAGACATGAAGGCTCAGTTAGGGCGCTTGAGAGTTACAAGTTAGCCAGGAAGGACCTAAAGAAAGGGTTAAGAAAAGCCAGGAGGGGACATGAGAAGTCTTTGGCAGGTCGGTTCAAGGAAAACCCTCAAGCTTTCGATAGGTAGTTTGGATGGGGCAGTTTTTGTGCAGTGTGTGCGGGAGGGTTTCCTGACACAATATGTGGATGGGCCGACAAGAGGTGAGGCCACATTGGATTTGGTACTGGGAAATGAACCGGGCCAAGTGTTAGATTTGGTTGTGGGAGAGCAATTTGGAGATAGTGACCACAATTCGGTGTCTTTTGTTATTGCAATGGAGAGGGATAGGGCCGTACGGCAGGGCAAGGTTTACAATTGGGGGAGGGGTAATTATGATGCGATTAGGCAAGAATTAGGGGGCATAAGTTGGGAACAGAAACTGTCAGAGAAAGGAACTAATGAAAAGTGGAATTTTTTCAAGGAACAAATACTGGATGTCCTTGATAGGTATGTTCCTGTCAGGCAGGGAGGAAATGGCCGAGTGAGGGAACCATGGTTCACAAAAGAGGTGGAATGTCTTGTGAAAAGGAAGAGGGAAGCTTATGTAGGGATGAGGAAACAAGGTTCAGATGGCTCGATTGAGGGTTACAAGTTAGCAAGGAATGAGCTGAAAAAGGGGCTTAGGAGAGCTAGGAGGGGACATGAGAAGTCCTTGGCGGGTCGGATCAAGGAAAACCCCAAGGCTTTTTACTCTTATGTGAGGAATAAAAGAATGACCAGGGTGAGGTTAGGGCCGGTCAAGGACAGTAGTGGGAACTTGTGTATGGAGTCAGTAGAGATAGGCGAGGTGATGAATGAATACTTTTCTTCAGTGTTCACCAAGGAGAGGGGCCATGTTTTTGAGGAAGAGAAGGTGTTACAGGCTAATAGGCTGGAGGAAATAGATGTTCGGAGGGAGGATGTCTTGGCAGTTTTGAATAAACTGAAGGTCGATAAGTCCCCTGGGCCTGATGAAATGTATCCTAGGATTCTTTGGGAGGCAAGGGATGAGATTGCAGAGCCTTTGGCGTTGATCTTTGGGTCCTCGCTGTCCACGGGGATGGTGCCAGAGGACTGCAGAATGGCGAATGTTGTTCCTCTGTTTAAGAAAGGGAATAGAAATGACCCTGGTAATTATAGACCGGTTAGTCTTACTTCGGTGGTTGGTAAATTGATGGAAAGGGTCCTTAGGGATGGGATTTACGACCATTTAGAAAGATGCGGATTAATCCGAGATAGTCAGCACGGATTCGTGAAGGGCAAGTCGTGCCTCACAAATTTGATAGAATTTTTTGAGGAGGTAACTAAGTGTGTTGATGAAGGTAGGGCAGTTGATGTCATATACATGGATTTTAGTAAGGCGTTTGATAAGGTCCCCCATGGTCGGCTTATGATGAAAGTGAGGAGGTGTGGGATAGAGGGAAAGTTGGCCGATTGGATAGGCAACTGGCTGTCTGACCGAAGACAGAGGGTGGTGGTCGATGGAAAATTTTCGGATTGGAGGCAGGTTGCTAGCGGTGTGCCGCAGGGATCAGTGCTTGGTCCTCTGCTCTTTGTGATTTTTATTAATGACTTAGAGGAGGGGGCTGAAGGGTGGATCAGTAAATTTGCTGATGACACCAAGATTGGTGGAGTAGTGGATGAGGTGGAGGGCTGTTGTAGGCTGCAAAGAGACATAGATAGGATGCAAAGCTGGGCTGAAAAATGGCAAATGGAGTTTAACCCTGATAAATGTGAGGTGATTCATTTTGGTAGGACAAATTTAAATGTGGATTACAGGGTCAAAGGTAGGGTTCTGAAGACTGTGGAGGAACAGAGAGATCTTGGGGTCCATATCCACAGATCTCTAAAGGTTGCCACTCAAGTGGATAGAGCTGTGAAGAAGGCCTGTAGTGTGTTAGCCTTTATTAACAGGGGGTTGGAGTTTAAGAGCCGTGGGGTTATGCTGCAACTGTACAGGACCTTGGTGAGACCACATTTGGAATATTGTGTGCAGTTCTGGTCACCTCACTATAGGAAGGATGTGGAAGCGCTGGAAGGAGTGCAGAGGAGATTTACCAGGATGCTGCCTGGTTTGGAGGGTAGGTCATATGAGGAAAGGTTGAGGGAGCTAGGGCTATTCTCTCTGGAGCGGAGGCGGCTGAGGGGAGACTTGATAGAGGTGTATAAAATGATGAAGGGGATAGATAGAGTGAACGTTCAAAGACTATTTCCTCGGGTGGATGGAGCTATTACAAGGGGGCATAACTATAGGGTTCGTGGTGGGAGATACAGGACGGATATCAGAGGTAGGTTCTTTACGCAGAGAGTGGTTGGGGTGTGGAATGGACTGCCTGCAGTGATAGTGGAGTCAGACACTTTAGAAACATTTAAGCGGTTATTGGATAGGCACATGGAGCACACCAGGATGATAGGGAGTGGGATAGCTTGATCTTGGTTTCAGATAAAGCTCGGCACAACATCGTGGGCCGAAGGGCCTGTTCTGTGTTGTACTGTTCTATGTTCTATGTTCTATGTTCTAGGTACATCAGGAGTAAAAGAATGACTAGGGTAAGGTTAGGGCCAGTCAAGGACAGGAGTGGGAAGTTGTGCGTGGAGTCTGAAGAGATAGGAGAGGCACTAAATGAAGATTTTTCGTCGGTATTCACACTGGAGAGGGACAGTGTTGTCGAGGGGAGAACTGAGATGCAGGGTGTTGGACTGAATAGGATTGAGGTCCATAAGGAGGAGGTGTTAGCAAATCTGGAAAGGGTAAAAATTGATAAGTTCCCTGGGCCGGATGGGATTTATCCGAGGATTCTCTGGGAGGCTGGAGAGGAGATTGCAGAGCCTTTGGCTTTGATCTTTGGGTCGTCATTGTCTACAGGAACAGTGCCAGAAGACTGGAGGATAGCAAATGTTGTCCCCTTGTTCAAGAAGGGGAGTAGGGACAACCCTGGTAATTATAGACCGGTGAGCCTTACTTCTGTTGTTGGCAAAGTTTTGGAAAGGTTGATAAGAGATAGGATTTATAATCATCGAGAAAGGAATAATTTGATTAGGGGATAGTCAGCATGGTTTTGCAAAGGGCAGGTCGTGCCTCCCAAACCTTATTGAGTTCTTTCAGAAGATGACCAAAGAGGTGGATGAGGGTAAAGTGGTTGATGTGGTGTATATGGATTTCAGCAAAGCGTCTGATAACGTTCCCCATGGTAAGCTATTGCAGAAAATACGAAGGCATGGGATTGCCGGGGGATTTAGTGGTTTGGATCAGGAATTGGCTAGCTGTAAGACAACAGAGGGTGGTGGTTGATGGGAAATGTTCACCCTGGAGTTCAGTTACTAGTGGTGTACCGCAAGGATCTGTTTTGGAGCCACTGCTGTTTGTCATTTTTAGTAATGACCTGGATGAGGGCGTAGAAGGATGGTTTAGTAAATTTGCAGATGACACTAAAGTCTCTGGAGTTGAAGACAGTGTGGAGGGAAGCGGCTGGTGACAGAGGGACATAGATAAGCTGCTGAGCTGGGCTGAGAGGAGGCAAATGGAGTTTAATGCGGAAAAGTGTGAGGTGATTCACTTTGGAAGGAGTAACAGGAATACAGAGTACTGGGCTAATGGTAAGATACTTGGTGGTGTGGATGAACAGAGGGATCTGGGTGTCCATGTGCATAGATCCCTGAAAGTTGGCACCCAGGTTGATAGGGTTGTTAAGAAGGTGGAAGGTGTGTTCGCTTTTATTGGTAGAGGGATTGAGTTTCGGAGCCAGGAGGTCATGTTGCAGCTGCATAAAACTCGGCTGCGGCCGCATTTGGAGGATTGCGTCCAGTTCTAGTCGCCGCATTATAGGAAAGATGTGGAAGTGTTGGAAAGGGTGCAGAGGAGATTTACCAGGATGTTGCCTGGTATGGTGGGAAAATCGTATGAGGAAAGGCTGAGGGGCTTGAGGTTGTTATCATTCGAGAGAAGAAGGTTAAGAGGTGACTTACTAGAGGCATACAAGATGATCAGAGGATTAGATAGGGTGGATAGTGAGAGCCTTTTTCCTCGGATGGTGATGGCTAACATGAGGGGACATAGCTTTAAATTGAGGGGTGAGAGATATAGGACAGATGTTAGAGGTAGGTTCTTCACTCAGAGAGTAGGAAGAACGTGGAATGCCCTGCCTGCAGCAGTAGTGGACTCGTCAACATTAAGAGCATTTAAATGGTTCTTGGATAAATATATGGATGATATTGGAATAGTGTAGATTAGAGGGGCTTTACATTGGTTCCACTGGTCGGCGCAACATCGAGGGCCGAAGGGCCTGTACTGCGCTGTAATGTTCTATGTTCTATGCTCTCGCAACTCAACATGCCCCTTTCCCTCTCCCCCCCCCCACACCCCCTTTCCCTCTCACCCCCACACCCCCTTTCCCTCTCCCCGCACACCCCCTTTCCCTCTCACCCCCACACCCCCCTTTCCCTCTCCTCCACCACACTCCCCTTTCCCTCTCCCCCCCACACCCCCTTTCCCTCTCCCCCCCCACACCCCCCTTTCCCTCTCACCCCCACACCCCCCTTTCCCTCTCACCCCCACAACCCCCTTTCCCTCCCCCCCACACCTCCCATTCCCTCTCCCCCCACACCCCCCTTTCCCTCTCCCCCCCCACACCCCCTTTCCTTCCCCCCGACACCCCCCTTTCCTTCCCCCCCACACCACCCTTTCCCTCCCCCCCCCACACCCCCTTTCCCTCTCCCCCACACCCCCCTTTCCCTCCCCCCAAAACCCCCTTTCCCTCTCCCCCGCACACCCCCCTTTCCCTCTCCCCCCCACACCCCCCTTTCCCTCTCACCCCCACCCCCCCTTTCCCTCTCACCCCCACACACCCCTTTCCCTCTCCCCCCACACCCCCCTTTCCCTCCCCCCCACACCCCCTTTCCCTCTCCCCCCCACACCCCCTTTCCCTCTCACCCCCACCCCCCCTTTCCCTCTCACCCCCGCACACTCCTTTCCCTCTCCCCCCACACCCCCCTTTCCCTCTCCCCCCCACACCCCCCTTTTCCTCTTCCCCCACACCCCCCTTTCCCTCTCCCCCCACTCTCCCTTTTCCCTCTCACCCCCCACACCCCCCTTTCCCTCTCCCCTCCACACCCCCCTTTCTCTCTCCCCCCCAAACCCCCCTTTCGCTCTCCCCCCACACCCCCCTTTCCCTCTCCCCCAAAACCCTTTTTCCCTCTCCCCCCACACCCCCCTTTCCCTCTCCCCCCCACACCCTCCTTTCCCTCTCCCCCCCCCACACCCCCCTTTCCCTCTCCCCCCACACCCCCCTTTCCCTCTCCCCTCCACACCCCCCTTTCCCTCTCCCCCCACATCCCCCTTTCCCTCTCCCCCCACACCCCCCTGTGCCTCTGCCCCCACACCCCCCTTTCCCTCTCCCCCCACACCCCCATTCCCTCTCCCCCCACGCCCCCCTTTCCCTCTCCTCCCCACACCCCCCTTTCCTTCTCACCCCCACACCCCCCTTTCCCTCTCCCCCCTCACCCCCCTTTCCCTCTTCCCCCACAACCCCCTTTCCCTCTCCCCCCCTCACCCCCCTTTCTCTCTCCCCCCCACACCCCCCTTTCCCTCTCCCCCCCACACCCCCCTTACCCTCTCCCCCCCACACCCCCCTTTCCCTCTCCTCCCCACAACCCCCTTTCCCTCTCCCCTCACACCCCCCTTTCCCTCTCACCCCCCTTTCCCTCTCCCCCCACACCCACCTGTCGCTCTCACCCCCACATCCCCCATTCCCTCTCACCCCAACACCCCCCCTTTCCCTCTCCCCCCCACACCCCCCTTTCCCTCTCACCACACACACCCCCCTTTCCCTCTCATGTCAACATCCTTCTTTCCCTTCGCATAACGACTCCACCTTGACACCCCCCTGTCACAGTGCAACCCCTACACACCTCCCGCTCGAGGAAATGATGCAGTGTGAAGGGACATGGGGACAATGGACACATTTGTAAAGGAGTGGATCGCTAGTATCTGAAATGTAGAGACTGATCATCAGCCGGAAGCAGATTCAATCCAGAATTTCAAGGGGAAATGGGAAGCTGAAGGGTAAATATGTTCAGGGTTACGAGATGAGAGACACATCAAATGAGCCATGATCTTATGGACTGGATGACCAGTCTCGAGGGGCTGAATGATCTCCTGCAGGGACGTACGCTTGCCGCACCCTCCCCCCCTTCGCCCACCCCCACGACTGTCCTTCCAAGTGAATGTTTGATGGATGAGTGCAGGGGCAGAGTCCTGTGTCTAATTGGTGCTGTATCTGACCTGAGAGAGATGTATAAACACAGTGTAGAGTGAGGTGCATTCTGTATGCAATCGCTCATTCCACACAACCCCTCACTCCCAGCCCCCAAACATCAACACCAATCTTCTTATCACTACCTACACAATTACATCACTAAATTCATTTTATTATCAATATATATCCAGGTAGATGCCTGACCTCAGTTCCACTGTCATTACCCACCAGGTGCATCACCGACTTCATTCTTATTATCCACAGACAAACCAATGCACCACTCACCTCACTCTCGCTGCTTAGTCCTTGTAACCTCCACATTACAACATCGATTAAGGACAACACAGCAAAAGAGTTACACAAACTGTCTCAAACACTGACTGACACACATCTACTATCTTTATTTTAAATCCCGTCGGGTACTTGTCATCATATGACACAGGTTGAAGGTGTGTGGGGGAAAGTTTAGAGGAGATGTGCGATGCAGGTTTTTTACACAGAGGGTGGTGAATGTCTGGAACGCGCTGCCCGGGGAGGGGGTGGGAGCAGGTACAATAGCGGCATTTAAGGGGCAACGAGACAAGTACATGGATAGGATGGGAATGGAAGGATACGGACTCTGTATTGAACCGGTTGAAATAGCAGAGGTACTCAATCAATACTTTGCTTCAGTGTTCACAGTGGAAAAGGATCTTGGTCGTTGCAGTGCGGACTTGCAGTGGACTGAGAAGATTGAGCATGTGGGCATTAGGAAAGAGGATGTGTTGGAGCTGCTGAAAAGCACCAAGTTAGATAAAGCGCCGGGACCGGATGGGAGGTACCCCAGGTTACTGTGGGAGGCGAGGGAAGAGATTGCTGATCCTCTGGCGATTCTCTTTGCGTCGTCAATGGAGACCGGAGAGCTTCCGGAGGATTGGAGGATGGCGGATGTGGTTCCGTTATTCAATAAAGGGAAAAGAGATAGCCCAGGAAATTATAGACCGGTGAGTCTAACCTCAGTGGTAGGTAAGTTGATGGAGAAGATCCTGAGAGGTAGGATTTATGAACATTTGGAAAGGAATAGTATGATCAGAAGTAGCCAGCACGGCTTTGTCCGAGGCAGATCATGCCTTACGAGTCTGATTGAGTTTTTTGAAGATGTGACTAGACTCTTAGATGGTGAAGAGCGGTAGATGTGGTTTATGTGGATTTCAGTAAGGCGTTTGATAAGGTTATGCAAGGGTTATGGAGAAAGTGAAGGGGCATGGGATAGAAGGGGATGTTGCTTTGTGGATTCAGAACTGGCTTGCCCACAGAAGGCAAAGAGTGGTTGTAGTTGGGTCTTTTTCAGAGTGGAGGTCGGTCACCAGTGGGGTGCCCCAGGGATCTGTTCTGGGACCCTTGCTCTTTGTGATTTTTATAAATGACCTGGATGAGGAAGTGGAAGGATGGGTTGGCAAGTTTGCTGATGACACAAAATTTAGAGGTGTTGTGGATAGTGTAGAGGGATGTCAGCAGTTGCAACGAGACATAGATAAGATGCAAGAGTGGGTGGAGAAGTGGCAGATGGACTTCAACCCAGATAAGTGTGTGGTGGTTCATTTTGGCAGGTCGAATAGGATGGAAGAATATAATATTGAGGGTAAGATGCTTGGCAGTGTGGAGGAACAGAGGGATCTTGGGGTCCGGGTTCATAGGATGCTCAAAGCAGCGTCACAGGTAGAGGCTGTGGTTAAGAAGGCGTATGGAATACTGGCCTTCATCAATAGAGGAATTGAGTTCAGAAATCGGGAGATAATGCTGCAGCTGTATAGGATCCTGGTCAGACCCCACCTGGAGTACTGTGCCCAGTTCTGGTCGCCTCATTACAGAAAGGATGTGGAAGCCATAGAACGGGTGCAGAGGAGATTTACGAGGCTGTTGCTGGGATTAAGTGGTATGCCTGTTGAGGATAGCTTGAGAGAGCTAGGTCTATTCTCCTTGGAGAGGCGAAGGATGAGAGGTGACAAGATAGAGGTGTATAAGATGTTGAGAGGTATTGATAGAGTGGATTCTCAGAGGCTTTTACCCAGGCTGAAATGGTTGTCACGAGAGGCCACAGGTTTAGGGTGCTGGGCGTAGGTACAGAGGAGATGTTAGGGGTAAGTTTTTCACTCAGAGGGTGGTGGATGCGTGGAATCGACTGCCGGTAGTAGTGGTGGAAGCAGATTCGATTGATTATTTTAAGAGACTTTTGGATAGGTTCACGGAGGTTAGTAAGATAGAGGGTTATAGATGAGCCTAGAAGGTAAGGAAATCGTTCGGCGCAACTTGTGGGCCGAAGGGCCTGTTTGTGCTGTCGCTTTTCTATGTTCTAAGGAAACGTAAGAGTGCAGAATGTAATGTTACAGTCATAGCTCGGGTGCCTAGAAAGATCAACTTGATGCAAGTTGAGTCCATTCAAAGGTCTGATGGCAGCAGGGAAGAAGCTGTTCTTGTGTCGGTTGGTACGTGAGATCAGAATTTTGTATATTTTTCCTGATGAAGAAGGTGGAAGAGAGAATGTCCGGGGTGCGTGGGGTCCTGAATTATGGTGGCTGCTTTGCCGAGGTAGCAGGAAGTGTAGACAGAGTCAATGGATGGGTGGCTGGATTGAGTGATGGATTGGGCTACATTCATGACCTTTTGTAGTTTGAAAGGACTGGGAATGGAGAGATACAAAAGAATGGTCTAGTTTGGACCAGGGAGCGGCGCGGGCTTGGAGGGCCGAAGGGCCTGTTCCTGTGCTGTATTGTTCTGTGTTCTTTGTTCTTTGTTGGTGAGAATCGGAGCTGACATTCCAAATGTCCTTCGTCTTCTGAGAATGTAGAGGCGTTGGTGGGCTTTCCTAACTATATTGTTGGCACGGGGGGACCAGGACATGTCTGATAGTGATCTGGACACCTAAAAACATGAAGCTCTCGACCCTTTCTACTTCGATGGATGGATGTCAGAGCCAGCAGAACGTCACCATTAAGGCACGCTGCTTGGTTTTTCTTTTGTACTGGGATGATGGTCGTCTTCTTGAAGCAGATAGGGAACTCAGATTGTTGTAAAGAAAGCTGAAGATGATTGTAAATACCCCCGCCAGCTGATCCGCGCAGTGTGTGAGTGTTCGTCCGTGTACCTCATCCGGGACAGTCGCTGTCCATGGGTTGACTTTCGAGTCGGCTGTTCTGACATCTGCAATTGTGAGCTCAGATACAGCTGCATCCGAGGCTTCTGGGGTGGAGGGCATGCTCATGCTGACCTCATGCTCAACACGGACATAGTGTGCATTGAACTGATTAGAAATGGGTTTGGTGAAGCCAGCGATTTTACACACCTTCATCTTGTAGCCTGCTATGTCTTGCAGACCTTGGCATAGTCGGTGGGGGTCCGTCTGGCTATCATGGGGCACTAGGTTGGTCTGAAACTGTATTTTTTTGCATCTTTGATGGATCTGTGCAGATCATATCTGGCTGTCTTGTATAGGTCAGGGTCGTCTAACTTGAATGCCTCAGACCTGGACTTCAGAAAGCAGTGGATATCCCTGATCATCCATGGTTTCCGGTTGGGAAACACACGCAATATCTTCTTGGGCACACAGTCTCCTACACACTTCCTAATGATGTCAGTTACTGTAGTGACGTACTCGCTCAGGTTGTTCGTGGAGTTTTTAAATACTGACCAGTCCACTGACTCTAAGCAGTCACGTCGGAGATCTTTCGATTCCTCAGACCAACATTGCATGACATTATTGAATGGATCATCCCGCTTTAGCCTTTGTGTGTCAGCCTGTCGCAGGAGCACAGTCTTGTGGTCTGATTTGTCTCACTCTCTCTTACCCCAGTTGTGTCTTTCCTGATGCAGACGCTCAAAGAACAAAGGCAAAGAAATGGACAGCACAGGAATAGGCCCTTCGACCCTCTCCAAACCTGTGCTGATCATGGTGCCCTATTTTAAAATAAAACCTGCTGCGCTTACTCGGTCAGTATCCCTCTTACCTCCTATTAATGCATCAATCCAGATGCCTCTTAAAAGTTGCTAATGTGCCTGATTCCACCACCTCCCCTGGCAGCGCATTCCAGGCACCGACACTCTCTGTGTGGAAAACATCCCCCGCACATCTCCCTTAATATTTCATCCTGCCATCTTGAACCTGTGCCTCCTTGTAACTGAACCTTCCACCCTCGGAGAAAACCCTCTGACTATCCATCCTGTCTGTGCCTCCCACAATTTTGTAGACCTCTATCAGGTCTCCCCTCAGCCTTCATCTTTCCAGTGAAAACAATCCTGATTTATTCAACCTCTCCTCATAGCCAGCGGAGCTGACTTCTCTCTCAGTTAAGTTACTGTTATAAACACCATTCCTCTCACAATAACTGCTTCCCCCATCATCACGCCCTCACTCCCGCCCCATCTATCCTTCTGTCTTCCTCTGTTTCACTTTCACACGCTCAGAATCTTCCTCTCTCACTCTTATCCATTCATTTTCCCAGCCTCGCACCCTTTCTAGATTCAGCCCATCCCACAAGCCGTCCCTCTCTCTCGTGCTCATCTCTCTCCTTCCACATCTGGGCACGTTTCTGAACACTGTATCAGATGTGGGTCCAGTGTCATTTGGAGCCTGTGCATTGCTGGTCACAGTTAAATCTGTTATTTTACTGCTCTAAGAGGTGATGTGATTGTATCTGCTGCAGGGCCTGAATTTTCTGAGATGTCCCATTGTTTCTGAATATTTTCTCAGTTTGAGAAGCTGCAGTAGATTTCGGGATAAAAACAAATTTCTTTGCAGACTAAACAGTTGCAAATTATTGATCAACAGAATTTTGCAATTGATGCTAAACTCTAACCCACTTAAATCACATCACAGAATGTCCACAGTTAAAGATCACACAGAGAGACACGGTAACAATTGAAACTTAATTAGAAACATAGAAACATAGAAAACTCCAGCACAAAACAGGCCCTTCGGCCCCACAAGTTTTGCCGAAAATAATCCTCCCTTTTAAACCTACCTATAACCCTCCATCCTATTAAGTCCCATGTACTCATCCAGGAGCCTCTTAAAAGACTCTATTGAGTTTGCCTCCACCACCACTGACGGCAGCCGATTCCACTCACCCACCACACTCTGTGTCAAAAACTTCCTCCGAACATCTCCCCTGTACCTACCCCCCAGCACCTTAAACCTGTGTCCTCTCGTAGCAGCAATTTCCACCCTTGGGAAAAAGCCTCTGAGAGTCCACCCGATCTATGCTTCTCAACATCTTACATACCTCTATTAGGTCTACTCTCATCCTCCGGCTCTCCAAGGAGAAAAGACCGAGCTCCCTCAGCCTATCCTCATAAGGCATGCCACTCAATCCAGGCAACATCCTTGTAAATCTCCTCTGCACCCTTTCAATCTTTTCCACATCCTTCCTGTAATGAGGCGACCAGAACTGAGCACTGTACTCCAAGTGGGGTCTGACGAGGGTCTTATATAGCTGCATCATTCTCCCCGGACTCCTAAACTCAATCCCTCGATTGATAAAAGCCAGCACACCATACATCTTCTTAACCACCTCCTCCACCTGGGGGGCCGATTTCAGAGTCCTATGGACCCGGACCCCAAGGACCTTCTGACCCTCCTCAGTACTGAGAGTCTTTCCCTTTATATTGTACTCCTTCATCCCATTCGACCTGCCAAAATGGACCACGACGCATTTATCTGGGTTGAAGTCCATCTGCCACTTCTGTGCCCAGTCTTGCATCCTATCTATGTCCCTCTGTAACTTCTGACACCCCTCCAGACTATCCACAACCCCACCAACCTTCGTGGTATTGGCAAACTTACCAACCCATCCCTCCACTTCCTCATCCAGGTTATTTATGAAAATGAGAAACAGCAAGGGTCCCAGAACAGATCCCTGGGGCACACCACTGGTGACCGACCTCCAATTAGAAAAAGACCCATGTATACACACTCCCTGCCTCCTTTGGGCAAGCCAGTTCTGGATCCACAAGGCAGCAGCCCCTTGGATCCCATGCCCTCTCACTTTTTCGAGAAGCCTTGCATGGGGGACCTTATCGAACGCCTTGCTAAAATCCATATAAACCACATCTACCGCCTACCCTTCGTCAATGTGTTTAGTCACATTTTCAAAGAACTCCAACAGGCTCATAAGGCACGATGTACATTTGACAAAGCTGAGTATTCTTGAGCATACTAAACCTCTCTAAATGCTCATAAATCTTATCCCTCAGGATCTTCTCCATCAGCTTACCAACGACTGAGGTTAGACTCACCGATCGGTAATTTCCTGGGCTATCCCTATTCCCCTTCTTGAAAATAGGAATCACATCCACAAGAAAGACGGAGGATGAGGGGAGACTTAATAGAGGTGTATAAAATTATGAAAGGCATAGATAGGGTGAACGGTGGGAAGCTTTTCCCCGGGTCGGTGGTGACGTTTACGAGGGGTCAGATGTTCAAGGTGAAGGGGGGGAGGTTTAACACAGATATCAGAAGGACATATTTCACACAGAGGGTCGTGGGGGCCTAGAATGTGTTGCCGGGCAAGGTGGTGGAGGCGGACACACTGGGAACGTTTAAGACTTATCTAGACAGCTATATGTACGGAGTGGGAATGGAGGGATACAAAAGAGTGGTCTAGTTTGGACAAGGGAGCGGCGCGGGCTAATTGTTCCTGGTTTCTCGTTTCAAGGCTTCATTCTATGATCATCTTGCTGGTGCCAGTACAGAGTGAGACTGCGGATAGTTGGGAACCTGTCTCGGGGGCAGGGAATTCATATGGTGTTCGTGGAAGTGGAAATGACTGGGGTTGGGAAGCATTTTCCGATCGGGGCCATTGTGATCTCCTGGACTCGTTTCGATCGCCTCAGGGGGTCGGAGAGGAATTTCCCAGATTTTTTTTCCCCATATTGGCCCTGGGGTTTTTCACTCTGGGTTTTCGCCTCTCCCTGGAGATCACATGGTCTGGAATGGGGGGGTGGGGGTGAGTTAATAGGTTGTAATGAACAAAGCATCGTAGCTGTGAGGGACAGCTCGGTGGATAGGAAGTTGGTATGTAGATAGGCTGGAAAATTGGGCGGGGATCCTGGATTCAGGATTCAATCCTGGACCGGGGAGCGGCGCGGGCTTGGAGGGCCGAAGGGCCTGTTCCTGTGCTGTATTGTTCTTTGTTCTTTGTTTTTTGTTGTCCTCCAATCCTCCGGCACCTCTCCCGTCTCCATCGACGACGCAAAGATCATCGCCAGAGGCTCTGCAATCTCTTCCCTCGCCTCCCACAGTAACCTGGGGTACATCCCATCCGGACCCGGCGACTTATCTATCTTGATGCCATTCAAAAATTCCAGCACAACCTCTTTGTTAAAGTCCACATACTCAATCTTTTCAGTCCACCGCAGGCCCACAGTACATCCACCCATGTCCTTTTCCTCTGTGAAAACCGAGGCAAAATACTCATTAAGCACCTCTGCCATTTCAACTGGTTCCGTACAGATTTTCCCGCCTTCACGTCTCATCCTTTTACTCTTCACATATTTATAGAACGCCTTAGGGTTTTCCCCAATTCTACTCGCCAAGGCCTTCTCGTGACCACTTCTGGCTCTCCTAATTTCCTTCTTTCGTCCCTTCCTACAAGCCGTATACTCATCTAGATCCCTATCTTCACCAAGTTCTCTGAACCTTTTGTACGCTTTCCTTTTCTTCTCGACAAGGTCCCGCACAGCTTTCGTGCACCACGGTTCCTTTAACCTACCAACTCCTCCCTGTCTGCTCGGAACATTGTCCTGTAGAACCCTAGACAGACATTCCTTGAAAAACTGCCACCTCTCTTCAGTAGATTTCCCCGAGAATACCTCCTTCCAATTTACTCCTCTAATTTGCTGCCTTATGTCTTCATATTTCCCCTTACTCCATATAAACGCTTTCCTAGCTTGCCTGATCCTCTCTTTTTCCAATGCAAGCAGAAAGGAGATAGAGTTATGATCGCTATCCCCAAGATGCTCTCCCACTGAGAGATCTGACACCTGTCCAGGCTCATTGGTCAGTATCAGATCAAGTACAGCCTCTCCTCTTGTAGGCTTGTCCACATTCTGTGTCAGGAACCCCTCCTGAACACACCTAACGAACTCCTCCCTATCCAATCTCCTCACCCGAGGGATATTCCAATCTATGTTTGGGAAATTAAAATCTCCCATCACAACAACTCTGCTATTACTGCATCTCTCCAGGATCTGTTTCCCTATCTGCTCCTCCACCTCCCTGTCACTATTGGGCGGCCTATAGAAAACTCCCAGCAAAGTGACCGGCCCCTTCCCACTCCGAACTTCCACCCACAGAGACTCTGTGGACAATCCCTCCACAGCATACACCTTCTCTACAGCTGTGACACTATCCCTGATCAGCAGTGCCACTCCACCCCCTCTCTTGCCTCCCTCCCTGTCCTTCCTGAAACATCTGAATCCCGGCACCTGGAGTATCCAGTCCTGTCCCTGAGACATCCAAGTCTCTGTAATGGCCACCACATCACACTTGCAGGCATCGATCCACGCTCTGAGCTCATCTCCTTTATTCACTATGTAACATAGAACATAGAACAGTACAGCACAGAACAGGCCCTTCGGCCCACAATGTTGTGCCGAGCTTTATCTGAAACCAAGATCAAGCTATCCCACTCCCTATCATCCTGGTGTGCTCCATGTGCCTATCCAATAACCGCCTAAATGTTCCTAAAGTGTCTGACTCCACTATCACTGCAGGCAGTCCATTCCACACCCCACCCACTCTCTGCGTAAAGAACCTACCTCGGACATCCTTCCTATATCTCCCACCATGAACCCTATAATTATGCCCCCTTGTAATAGCTCCATCCACTCGAGGAAATAGTCTATACTCCGAGCATTAAAGTTAACACATCTCAATCCTTTGGTCTGAGCTCTCCCCTTCTCTATCCCCCGTCCATCCTCCATCTTGCACCGTCTTTGATCCTTCTCTGTTTGCGAGCTAACTTCCTCGCTCCCAGTCACCTCGTCTCGATCCCCTCCCCCCAACCTATCTAGTTTAAACTCTCCCCAGTCGCCTTAGCCAACCTTCCCGCCAGGATGTTGGTCCCCCGGGACCTCTATCAGGTCTCCCCTCAGCCTTCGTCTTTTCAGTGAAAACAATCCTGATTTATTCAACCTCTCCTCAGAGCCAGCGGAGCTGACTTCTCTCTCAGTTAAGTTACTGTTATAAACACCATTCCTCTCACAATAACTGCTTGCCCCATCATCACGCCCTCACTCCCGCCCCATCTATCCTTCTGTCTTCCTCTTTTTCACTTTCACTCGCTCAGAATCTTCCTCTCTCACTCTTATCCATTCATTTTCCCAGCCTCGCACCCTTTCTAGATTCAGCCCATCCCACAAGCCGTCCCTCTCTCTCGTGTTCATCTCTCTCCTTCCACATCTGGGCACGTTTCTGAACACTGTATCAGATGTGGGTCCAGTGTCATTTGGAGCCTGTGCATTGCTGGTCACAGTTAAATCTGTTATTTTACTGCTCTAAGAGGTGATGTGATTGTATCTGCTGCAGGGCCTGAATTTTCTGAGATGTCCCATTGTTTCTGAATATTTTCTCAGTTTGAGAAGCTGCAGTAGAATTCGAGATAAAAACACATTTCTTTGCAGACTAAATAGTTGCAAATTATTGATCAACAGAATTTTGCAATTGATGCTACACTCTAACACCACTGAAATCACATCACAGAATGTCCACAGTTCAAGATCACACAGAGAGACACGGTAACAATTGGGACTCAATTACTGAAATGTCACAGTCCAGTAACAGGTATCACTGAAACTATCTGAGATCTAGAGGTGGGACTGATGGTGTTTGAGTGGACAGCATCTTTCCACTTGTTATTAGTTGATAAATGTGATCAACAGAATCCAGTGTTTGGAAAGAAGTCAATACTAAAAATAAATATTTTCCATCACAGAACTCAATGTCGTAATCTGTTTGTTCATATATTTTTTAAAAACTTCAAACCAGGTTTCTGCCACAATGTCCCTAAGGTGACTTTACAGTGTATAAATTAAAGACTTTGGGAATATATAACGTCAGATGTTAAAGTCAGAGAGACTGCCAGCAGCTCGAAGGGACACATCACTTCACACTGAAAATTATGATTCCAGTTCGAATAGCTGAGAAAATATTCTACCCAATCATCGCCATTATTGGTGTTCCCGGTGAGTGACTCTAACCATTGAGGTTGTGTAAATCTGTGTGTGAACGGCTCTCTGATTCTAAACTCTGAGTGAAAATGCTCCGTGCTGATCTCGTGGTCACTGTTATAAAGACACCAGGTCAACGATGTAATTTACTTAAATCAAATGGCTTGAAATATCTCTGTGTTTTTAATCCTTTTCATCAACTGACAATGAGCCTCTGTATGTTATTCACGGGCTCACTGCTCAATGAAGTTAATGTATTGAGGAGTGAACTACTCAATCTTATCTATTGTAAGATTGGACCTCAGTGAAGGTGATCTCTCTGAAATAATGTTCAGTGGGAGTAAGAATATAATGGAAATTTGAGTGTGGGTCACTAACCGGAGTGGAATACCTGACACCAGTGAACAAGTATTACAGGGTATATTTGTCAGTGTAAAATTGGACTGATTGTGGTTCTTTCACCTGAGTGGAATATCTGATCGAAGTCTCCATTAATATCTGGCACCATCTGTCCAAGTAGAATTGTATTGTGTTTCGGAAAAGAATTGCAATGAAATAAGTTGTTTCAGTTTTAAATACATCCTATTTTAATTTGGTGAGTGAGATGTCCATTCTGTGGAGCTGCCTCAGTCTTTTATCTTTGGAATATGTTGAAAACAGGAAGAGTTTGGCTATGTTTGGTGGTCAGTGGATGATGTGAAATTTCTCCATACCTCGGCTTTGTATTGAAAAGAAAGAGGTTTCAGCGACTTCCTGATAGTTAAACAAGCCAATTACAAACCGTGCAGTATTCAGGGATTGTCAAACATTTTGTGAATTGTTCACATTTCCATTCATCTATAAATGAACTCCAATGGTTTTGTTTCTGGGTTGTTGTGGTTCTGTCTAAACTGTGTTGATTCTGAAAGCGATTTGTGAATCTGATCACCTGAAGCCCTGAACTCCTCGAAAACATTCAGATACTTGATTTATACAGAGTGATTGGGAAACATATTGTTCTGATCAGATTGCAGAACCTGACACTGAGCTGTGGTGAAATTAATTTCCAATTCCAATACCCAATTTGCAAGTTTATTATTTATTATGAATGTGTTATTTTATTTAGGTGGATTCTTCCACTCTGCTCATTCTGATTTTGGATTGGTTTGTAAATTTTGAAATTATAATTTTGCTTCCCGATTCCATGTTGTTGATGTAAATGATGAAGGAAAGTGATCCCGGGGCTGATCCTTGTGGAAAATCACTTCCCACCTTCCAGCAGTCAGAGTAAATCCCTTTAACTCCCACTGCCTGTGTTGTGTCTTTGTAATGTGGAGATGCCGGCGTTGGACTGGGGTAAACACAGTAAGAAGTCTCACAACACCAGGTTAAAGTCCAACAGGTTTATTTGGTAGCAAATACCATAAGCTTTCGGAGCACTGCTCCTTCGTCAGATGGAGTGGATATCTGCTCTCAAACAGTGCACAGACACAGAAATCAAGTTACAGAATACTAATTAGAATGCGAATCTCTAAAGCCAGCCAGGTCTTAAAGGTACAGACAATGTGGGTGGAGGGAGCATTCAACACAGGTTAAAGAGATATGTATTGTCTCCAGACAGAACAGCTGGTGAGATTCTACAAGCCCAGGAGGCAAGCTGTGGGGGTTACTGATAATGTGACATAAATCCAACATCCCGGTTTAGGCCGTCCTCATGTGTGCGGAACTTGGCTATCAGTTTCTGCTCAGCGACTGCGCTGTCGTGTGTCGTGAAGGCCGCCTTGGAGAACGCTTACCTGGAGATCCAAGGCTGAATGCCCGTGACTGCTGAAGTGCTCCCCCACAGGAAGAGAACAGTCTTGCCTGGTGATTGTCGAGCGGTGTTCATTCATCCGTTGTCGTAGCGTCTCCATGGTTTCCCCAATGTACCATGCCTCGCGACATCCTTTCTTGCAGCGTATCAGGTAGACAATGTTGGCTGAGTTGGAAGAGTAGGTACCGTGTACCTGGTAGATGGTGTTCTCACGTGAGATGATGGCATCCCTCCACCCACATTGTCTGTACCTTTAAGACCTGGCTGGCTTCAGAGATTCACATTCTGTATTCTGTA
>NW_027593517.1:0-31050 GCF_964213995.1 Mustelus asterias
CCACCCCCCTCCCTTTCCCCCCTCACCCCCCTCCCCTTTCCCCCCTCACACCCCCCCACCCCCCCTTTCCCATCACCCCCCCTCCCTTTCCCCTCACACCCCCCCTTTCCCATCACCCCCCCTCCCCCCTCCCCCCTCCCCCCTCCCTTTCCCCTCACACCCCCCCTTTCCCATCACCCCCCCTCCCCCCTCCCCCCTCCCTTTCCCCTCACACCCCCCCTTTCCCATCACCCCCCCTCCCCCCTCCCTTTCCCCTCACACCCCCCCTTTCCCATCACCCCCCCTCCCCCCTCCCTTTCCCCTCACACCCCCCCTTTCCCATCACCCCCCCCACCCCCCTCCCTTTCCCCTCACATGCTGGACCAAGTTTATTCAATTATGTATAAAGTTTATTGATACATCTTATGCACATAAATATGCTATTATAAATTAGCATTGGCATTTCCCTTTATGAAACAAACAATTAGCTGTCTTGATTAATCCTTTCAGTAAGATGCAGGTCCTTTGAAGTAATACCATTGTGGTGTGGGATTCTGTTACTTTTGCAGAACTGATGAAGAATAAACAAGCAAAGGATGAACTCATCAGTTTCATTCCTTCCATTGCACAAACAGGAGTCTATTAGAAAGAGCTCGAGTTCGAACTTTCTTGTTCACTGGCATTTATGTTTAAAGTGGCATTAAAAGTGTAAACAAATACCAAGATTTTAAACTTATATAACATACTGTCAGACATGTAATTTAATACACGGAGCTTGTTGACTGGTCATTCTTGGGCCCACAATGTTGTACCAAAATACAGCTGTCAAGTAGACAGCTGATTATTTCCTCACCTTTGACAGAAAAACCTATTGTTGCATTTTGGGGAGTTTATTGAACAAGTCGGGCCACCGTAACATCCTTAGAGCAGCACCAATGGGGGATGGTAGCTCATTTTCAAAGGTTCATGAATGTGTTTGGTCACAAATACTGATGTAACCAAGCCTTGCTGCCTGACTGTTACCACCTTAAACCCTTGGACTGTTCTAGGTACCCGAGTGTCATCTCTGAAATCTCAGAGACTTGATTTTAGGGAAGAGTTGGCCATGAGTGATACCAATTGCACATTGGGACATGTGCTGGCTGCAGGCTAACATGATTATAGATCAGTAACTTCAACTACAGCACCACAGGTTATTAAGAAATCAGGGAAAGGTTAAGGATGGTCAATGCATACTCTGAGATATATGAGGTACAGTTCAAAATGTAAAAATCACCGAGGCTGGACAAACAGCTCCACTTTATTCAGTCTATCACTGAATAACGTCAATTATCTGGAGCCTGTGAGCTGCTGTTGGATCACAGTGGATTATATGTATTTGTCAACAGTTCTTTCACTGTCAATTTTGAGTTCCTCAATGTGCATGTCCAGACGTTTTAAAAGTTGCTGTGATCTCTTGTCCTCTTCCTCAAGATACCTGGCCGCAATCGATGTGTTTGCCGATGCAATTGTTGGGCTCTGAAATACATGAACCAACATGAATAACAACAATAAAGTGAGGACTACCTATTTTGACTGAAAGAGATAAATTCACACTACTACAGTACAGGTGTGAGGTGCTTTTCACCGTGTTCTCAGACTATTCGTCGAGTCTTTTAACAACCTGCAGAGGAAAGCCTTTCACATAGGAACAGGAATAGGCCATTCAGCCCGAGCTCAATACACTGAATGGACTGGGTACAAACATAGGTCCCTCGTGCAGAATCCAAATACATCACTCTCAGCAACATTTTTAAACAATTTCAGTCACCCATTTATGCTTTTTACACAAACAGGCTGGAAAATTGAACAGAGTCTGAAAACGGGTGAGGATAGCGTAATGCATGATTTACCCACACATATTGCTTCTGACAATGAGTGTGTGCATGAAGGACATTGAAATATGGCAGAACAGTACATGGAGCATGGTCCAAAGTTGAGAGAGCTTGCTGCACATGAATTGGTGCTGCATTTCGCACATTATAACAGTGACCACGCTTCAAAAGAACCTCACTAGTAATACAGCATTTTAGCACATCCTATGGTGGTGACATATGCTATAGAAATGCAAAACTTTCTTTTCTTTATCAATCATGACTGATACTGTACATTTGTAGCTTCATCTTACCCTCCCACACTGAACACTGTCACAAGCCTCAGATTAACATCTCACAACCTGCACATATACCAACAGTGCAACTATGACAATCATCACCCAAATACATTGCAACACATTCACTAACACTGTTCTTTCTCCATTTTGGACAATAGGAGCATAAACTGGAAGCAGCAGCACCAAACCAAAGAGAGGCAGGCAAGGCTGCATATTCTAACTCAGATGGAGAAGATAGAAACATAGGAACTAGGAAGCAGGCCATTTGGCCCTTTGAGCCTGCCCCATCATTATGATCATGGCTGATCATCCAACGCATTAACCTGATCCTGCTTTCCCCCCATATCCCCTTAGCCACAAGAGCTATATCTAACTCCTTGAAAACATACAGGGTGGGATTTTATCAAGTAGTGTAGTGGGGAGGGAAATATGAGCAAGATGGTCCCAATCTGCCAGCATAATTAGCCTTGCACTGATTTAAATATTAATAAGCTAATTTTAATCTTATTAGTGAGTCTGGGACATAATAGTCTGGGTTCACTTAGCTTTCTAATCTCACTGTGAAGGTCCTCACCAGCGAGAATCATAGAAGAAATTCAGTTCTGAGGCATTCAAGTCAGGTGACCTTGACCTATACATAACTTATCGCGCTGGAAAAACAGGTGAGAAAACCTCCTGTTTTCTCGCCCGTTCGGCACTTTGAAATTTTCTGAGAAAATTCCACCCGTAATGCTTGCCTTTGAATGCTTTCTGTGGTATAGTATTCCACAAGCTTACCACTCTGGATGAAGAAATTTCTCCTCCTCCAAGTCCTAAATGGTTTATCCCATATCCTCAGACTGTGATCCCTCGTTCTAGATTCCCCAACCAGGGAAAACATTCCCCCTACATCTAGCCTGTCTAGCTCTTCTTTCATTCTTCCAAACTCTGGCTTGACTGGGTCTATATTCACTAATCACCCATCATAGAACAGTCCTGCCAACCCCAGTATCAGTTTGGTGAACCTCCGCTGCACTCCCTCTATATATATCTTTTCTTAGGTATAAAGACCAAAACTGCACGCAATACTCTAGGTGTGGTTTCCCAAGACCCTGTATAACTGCAGTAAACACAGTAAGAAGTTTAACAACACCAGGTTAAAGTCCAACAGGTTTATTTGGTAGCAAAAGCCACACAAGCTTTCGGAGCTCCAAGCCCCTTCTTCAGGTGAGTGGGAATTCTGTTCACAAACAGGGCATATAAAGACACAGACTCAATTTACATGAATAATGGTTGGAATGCGAATACTTACAGCTAAGACTTGATTAGCTGTAAGTATTTGCATTCCAACCATTATTCATGTAAATTGAGTTTGTGTCTTTATATGCCCCGTTTGTGGACAGAATTCCCACTCACCTGAAGAAGGGGCTTGGAGCTCCGAAAGCTTGTATGGCTTTTGCTACCAAATAAACCTGTTGGACTTTAACCTGGTGTTGTTAAACTTCTTACTGTGTTTACCCCAGTCCAACGCCGGCATCTCCACATCATAACTGCAGTAAGACAGCCCTACTTCTGAACTCAAATCCTCTTGCAATGAAGGCCATTTGCCTTCCTAATTGCTTGCTGTGCTTGCCTCTCCACTTTCACTGACTGGTGTACAAGGTGTGGATGGAGAAAGAACGGCTGCAACAATGATTCAACAACAATAATGGCAATAGCGGCTATTCTGGCTGAGAGCTAAGCATGCTGGGAATTTTGGTCAACTTATAAATTAAAACCAGATGCAAGTTGTAAAGAGGCTCTGGCCTGGGAGCTGTGATCTGAAGCTTCCCAGATAAGGGAAGTTGTTTACACTAACTGAGACAATGTGACTCTGATTTTTATGGGATATGTCAATTGAACTAAGCATCATGCCGTCGTTCAAAAGTAAGTTCACTGGATGTCTGAGCCATGTGATCAGTTTCTGGTAGCACAGTTGGCTAGATGACAGACAATCTTCCGGAATCGAGGGGAGAATTGTGGATAAAAGCCACTGCAGTCCTTTGGCAACGATAACTCGAAGAGACCAACCATCGCAAGAACAAGACTTGTACCCTGAAGGATGCGTCAGAGAAGATAGATTCTACATTAAGGATATTTCTTGGCTAAGATTTTCCTAACTCAGTAGTATCTATTTTCAGTTAAATAGTTAAAGTTGATGTCCAGTTGAAGTTGATGTCCAGTTGAAAGTTGATGTCCAGTTGAAGTTGATGTCCAGTTGAAGTTGATGTCCAGTTGAAGTTGATGTCCAGTTAGTTAAAGTTCAGTAAAGACTTAATGAGTTGCAACTGTTTATATTTGAATTGGTACTAGAAGTGTTAAAGAAATAAATAATTGAATTGCTGACTTTGTTTGTCTCATTAAACTGGAATGCTTGGAAGGTGTTTAAATTAAACATAACAAAGGACACCCAGATCCCTTTGAATATCCACATTTCCCAATATATCACTATTTAAATAATACTCTTCCTTTCTGTTTTTCCCCTCACAAAAGTGTACAACTTCATAGAAATCATAGAAATCATAGAAACCCCACAGTGCAGAAGGAGGCCATTCGGCCCATCGAGTCTGCACCGATCACAATCCCACCCAGGCCCTACCCCCACACATTTACCCACTAATCCACGCATCTCAGGACTCTAAGGGGCAATTTTTAACCTGGCCAATCAACCTAACCCGCACATCTTTGGACTTCATATTAAGTCACATTGTACTGCCTCTTCCATGTGTTTGCCCACTCGCTCAACTTATCTAAATCACCCTGAAAGCTTCCTTGCATCCTCCTCGCAAATCACAGTTCTGCCCAGTTTTGTGCCGTCAACAAATTTGGAAATGCTACATTTGGTTCCCTCATTCAGGTCACTTATATATTGTGAACAGCTGGGGCCCAAAGCCTGATCCCTGCAGTACTTCACTAGTTACTGCCTGCCACTTGGAAAAAGACCCATTTATTCCCACAATCTGTTTACAGTCTGTCAACCAATTCTTTATTCTTGCCAATACATTAGCCCAATCCCATGTGCTTGAGACCTTATCAAAAGCCTTCAGAAAATACAAATACTCCACATCCACTGGTTCTCCCATATCTATTCTACTAGTTTCATCCTAAAAAAACTCCAGTAGATTTGTTAAGCATGAGTTTCCTTTCATAAACCTATGCTGGCTTTGTTGAATCCTGCTAATGCTTTCCAAATGTTGTGCCATGTTAGTGGCTGCCATGATTCAAGCGGAACTCACCAATGCTGAGGCCAGCAGCTGAGCTGAAACAATGGATGACAACATCCTGATACATAATCTCTTTCCCCAGTGATTCCACCCAGCAATAGCCAAATAATCTGCCTTCTACCATCTAACATCTTCCCCACAGAGTCACCAACTATGCTGGCGCCATTAGGGTGGCACTGTGTAGCAGCACTCGGATTCACAAAGCTATAAGAAACCAGATACTAATGTAATCCACCCTGGTGTTTAATGTTTATATGCAATATGGTATGTTTTTATTTGTAAGCTTGGTTTGAAAAGCTTATTTTCTTCAGCTTTTGTTTTTGTACTGTGGCCAAGTAGATGCTGTGATGTGGGATACAGTAACGTGTGGGACTGCTGGGGAATTGGAACTGTGTTCCCTAGAATCACAGTCAGATGAGTTGATCACAGGTAGCCCAGCCAGAAGGAGTTGTATGTTGGTTGCCTCTTCTCTTTGTCCTCCCCCTACAGATGGGCGCAAGGGTTGCTCCCTTGGCAAGGTTGTGCAAACATGCAGAAGACCACAATGAATTTTGGAACATCCTCAGTGAAGCACTGCAAGGGCTGCTCCAGAGAGGTCTGAGCAGCAGAAGTATAGTTTAAACATCCCAAAGATCTGCTCAATCACATTTAGTGTGGTAGCATAGCTTCCATACAATATATTCCATACAATTCCATACCATAATGGGGAGAGTTACAGAACAAAGAGATTGGGGAGAGTTACAGAACAAAGAGATCTAGGGCACATGTTCATAGCTCCTTGAAAGTGGAGTCACAGGTAGACAGAGTGGTGAAGAAGGCATTCATCAGCATGCTTGGTTTCATTGGTCAGAGCATTGAATACAGGAGTTGAGATGTCTTGTTGAAGTTGTACAAGACATTGGTAAGGCCACACTTGGAATACAGTGTACAGTTCTCGTCACCCTATTATAGAAAGGATATTATTAAACTAGAAAGAATGCAGAAAAGATTTACTAGGATGCTACCGGGACTTGATGGTTTGAGTTATAAGGAGAGGCTGGATTGACTGGGACTTTTTTCTCTGGAGCGTAGAAGACTGGGGGGTGATCTTCTCGAGGTCTATAAAATAATGAGCGGCATAGATCAGCTAGTCAATATCTTTTCCCAAAGGTAGGAATCTAAAACTAGAGGGCAAAGGTTTAAGGTGAGAGAGGAGAGATACACAAGTGTCCAGAGGGGCAATTTTTTCACACAGAGGGTGGTGAGTGTCTGGAACAAGTTGCCAGAGGTAGTAGTAGAGACGGGTACAATTTTGTCTTTTAAAAAGCATTTAGACAGTTACATGGGTAAGATGGGTATAGAGGGATATGGGCCAAATGCGGGCAATCGGGACTAGCTTCGGGGTTTTAAAAAAAAAAGGCAGCATGGACAAGTTGGGTTGAAGGGCCTGTTTCCATGCTGCAAACCTCCATATATATTATGCATTCATGTGCTAGGCATTCAGCTAATGGTGTTGTGACCCAGCAGTCTCCGGTTTGTCCTGGTAGTTCAAATGCAGATAGGACAGTGGACTGCTGCAGACTGTTGCTAGGATACTGGGCACTGATTTGCACGATTCTCTGCTTATGGTTGCACACCAGATGTAAGTTTTGGGATTGGAATCTGAATTGAAAGGCCCATGCAAAGCACTGGGTATGCAGTCAATGGCACCATGCAACATGGAGAATCCTGCAACCTTCATAAAACCCTGCATTCACTCTTGCTGCTTCTCTCTGGCAAGGGAGAATGAAATGTTTCAGAGACCTCCCTAATGTAACAGTAAGCAGCAAACCAGAAATATTGCAAATTCAACCTTCTCCAGCCTGGAAGCATCAGACACCTAAAAATTACTCACAATGGTCATCTTCACAGTTATAATGCCAAGTAAACAGGCACTCGAGCATAATTTCAAGGCCACTATGGATCAATTCTAGTCTCTCTTTGAATGGCGCGATATAGACACTCTGAAAAAGATTCAGAGGCAAATCCATCTTACTACCCAACTTAAAAACTCTTAGTACTCGCAAGGTTTAGGTTTGGGTGGCATAATGGTTAGCATTGCTGTCTCACAGCACCAGGGATCTGGGTTCAATTCCGATCTCGGGTGATGTGTGGAGTTGCACGCACTCCTCGTGTCTGTGTGGGTTTCCTCCAGGTGCTCCGGTTTATCCCATAGTCCTAAGATGTGCGGGTTAGGTTGACTGGCCATGCTCAATTGCCGCTTAGTGTCAGGGAGATTAGCAGGGGTTAAGGCCTGTGTGGGATTGTTGTCGGTGCAGACTCGAAGGGCTGAATTGCCTCTTTCTGCACGTTAGGGATTCTATGATATTATGACCTGGCCCTTTTCATTCCGGAAAAGGCTCTGCGGAACATAAGGAATTTAAGGATTTAAAATTATATTTAAAGGGCAGTGTACATGTGGGCAGGACTTGATTTTGATAAATTAGCAAGAATACGAAGAAATGTGTACAGATTAAGTAAGCATAAGGATCATTGCTTTTCTTTTCAGTCATTGACTTATTAGCATAAGGAGAGGGAGGCGGTGGAGTACTGGTATTGTCACTGGACTATTAATCCAGAGACCAAGGGTAGTGTTCTGGGGACCCAACTAAAGCAGGGGTACTTAGCACATGCTCATACACTGAGCTGAGCAGAATTCTACAATCTTATATCAAATAGATGTCAATGTTTGTCTTAGATTTAAATTAGCCACAGGTAGATGCAAAAAGATTCAGTGGGCTCTCTGGGCAACTTTCCTTACCTGGCTTGCCTTACGTTAATACTACAAATAGAGATGATGTAAGATTCCCTCCTCCAGAGTATCCAATACTGAATTCGCATTTATATTCTGAAGTCTCATTATAGTGGATATAGTTAGTTATTCTCTACAGCCGTTTTCCCCCTCTTCCTCAAATCTGTCACCATCACCTACTCCTCAAGAAAAAAACAATCTCAATCGTTGCAAAATACAGACCTATCTCCAACCTTCTTTTCCTCTCCAAGTTCTTGAAAGTGTGCCCTCTTCCAAATCTATGCTCATCTTTATTACGAATCCATGTTAGAATTCTTCCACAATAAGAAGTCTCACAACACCAGGTTAAAGTCCAACAGGTTTATTTGGTAGCAAATACCATAAAACCGAAAGCTTATGGTATTTGCTACCAAATAAACCTGTTGAACTTTAACCTGGTGTTGTGAGACTTCTTACTGTGTTCACCCCAGTCCAACGCCGGCATCTCCACATCAGAATTCTTCCAAACAGGTTTCCACTGTATCACACTACTGAAACACTATCAAAGTCACAAATAATATCCAATAGTGACACGTGAACTCTATCTCCTCTTTCTTGGTGACCTGCCTGTAGTCTGACACAGCTGATCACACCACCCTACTTCAATGCGTCTCTATCTGAATGGGATTGTACTTGACTAGTTTAATTTTTTTCTATCTGAGGTTAGGTTGATTTGATTTATTTTTGTCACATCTATTGGTATACAGTGAAAAGTATTGTTTCTCGCATGCTACACAAAGCATACCGTTCATAGAGAAGGAAAGGAGAGAATGCAGAATGTAGTGTTACAGTCATGACTAGGGTGTAGAGAAAGATCAACTTAATGCGAGGTAGGTCGATTCAAAATTCTGATGTCAGCAGGGAAGAAGCTGTTCTCGAGTAGATTGGTATGTGTCCTCAGACTTTTGTACCTTTTTTCCCGATGGAAGGTGGTGGAAGAGAGAATGCCCGGTGTGCAGGGGTTCCTTAATTATGCTGGCTGCTTTTCCGAGGCAGTGGGAAGTGTAGACTGGGTCAATGGGTGGGAGGCTGTTTTGAATGATGGACTGGGCTTCGTTCACAACCCTTTGTAGTTTCTTGCGGTCTTGGATAGAGCAGAAACTATACCAAGCTGTGATACAACCAGAAAGAATGCTTTCCATGGTGCACCTGTAAAAGTTGGTGAGAGTTGTAGTGGACATTAGAAGACTAGCTGGGTAAATAAGTGGGGTTACAGGGATAGGGCCTGGTGGCAGACTCCATGGATCACACGGCCTCTTTCTGCACTGTCGGGATTCTATGACGCTATCTAGTCACTGCCAGAGAATCAAATGCAATGGCTTCCCTTCCTGCTCCCATAGTTATCTCTTGGTGATGCCCAAGGATCTATGCTTGGTCCCTTCTTATTTCCGAGTTACATTTTGCTCCTTGGTAACATAATCTACAAATGTTTTGTCAGTTTCCACATGCACGCTGACAAGGCACAGCTCTACCTCACCAGTACTACTTTCGACTCCTCCAATACCTCTCAGTTATCACACATCTTGCCCGACATCTGACAAGTACTGGATGAACAGAAATCTCCATTTAAGTATTGAACAGTTGATTTTTTCGGCCCCTGCCACAAACTCTTCTTTAGTCACTGACTCCATCCCTCTCCTTGACTACAGGCTGAGGCTAAACCAAACAGACAAGATACAATGTAGGAAGAGTAAGCCACTCGGCCCCTCAAGTCTGCTCCACCATTCAATAAGATCATGGCTGATCTGATTGTGGTCTCAACTCCACATTCCACTTACCCCTCCTTTGACTCCCTTGTTGGTTAAGAGTCTATCTACTTCTGCCCGAAAAATATTTGTTGACACTGCTTCTACCATTGCTTGGGGAAAAAATTGCCAAAGATACATGACTCTCAGAAAAAATGTTTCTCTTCATCTCCATTTTAAGGGGAGACTCTTTATTTTTCAACTGTGTCCTGAGTTCTAGTCTCTCCCACAAGGGGAAACATCCTTTCAGTATCCACCCCAAGGACCTTACATGTTTCAATAAAATCACCTTTCAATCTTCTAAACCCCAATAGGTACAGCCCAGCCTGAAAAACCTTTCCTCATAAGATAACCTCCCGATCTCTGGTATCAGTCAAACCTTGATTAAGACCCAAAGAAAAACAGATGTTCTCATCATCATTAAGATTGCCTGATTCCAACTCTGTAACATCGCGCAACTCTCTCCCTGTTCATAGAAATCATAGAAACCCTACAGTGCAGAAACAGGCCATTCGGCCCATCGAGTCTGCACCGACTACAATCCCACCCAGCCCCCACTCCCATATCCCTACACATTTACCCGCTAATCCCTCTAACCTACGCATCTCAGGACACTAAGGGGCAATTTTAGAATGGCCAATCAATCTAACCCGCACATCTTTGGACTGTGGGAGGAAACCGGAGCACCCGGAGGAAACCCACGCAGACACGAGGAGAATGTGCAAACTCCACACAGACAGTGACCCAAGCCGGGAATCGAACCCAGGTCCCTGGAGCTGTGAAGCAGCAGTGCTAAACACTGTGCTACCGTGCCGCCCGTGTTCTAGCTCATCTGCCATCAAAACTCTCATCCATGCCTTTGATACCTCTTGTTAGAGGGGTTCAGAAAACCCTAGGACTTTAAAAATTACTAAGATTACTAAACAAGGGAGATTAACTTGGAATAAGGACCACAATGTGCCTTACACTGATTTTATACTACTTGCATGGACACTCACATAACTACTGATATGGAAATTAAACATTTTAGACTTAAACAAGTGTTTTTGAATGTATTGTGCACCTTGGTCAAAATGCAAACTGCCCTGGTGCTTAATGGGAAGAGCAAACTAGACAGGCCACTTTCTTTGGGAACAATAAGCCACAGAATAGTCATTTTATCAGAAAAGTCAAGGAGAGTTCAAATTCTCACTCTAGAAAATGAATAGAAGTGTTCACAAAGTATATAAAGTATGGTGAGAAAGCAATCGTTGAACCTTACAGATTTACATAAATAAGGTTGCTTAGTAACAATGCGTAGGAACTTCTGGGTCCTATAGACCAATGAATTCTTAATTCTGCTAGAAGGTAGGATGTAATTGGCCAAGGTAAATAATGTGTACCAATACGATTGGAGCATTCAGTTCGGATGACAGGATAGGCAGGAGAAATTAATTTTCAAAAATGTACAACCGATTTGCCATTGCGTTGTAAACTTCAGAAAGGAGTTGGCGTGTCTGGCTGCCTTTTTCCTAGCACGTGTTGGTCAATAAAAAAAGTCTTTAACCAGCATACTATCTTTCACGAGTCTTTGTATTTAGCTGGGTTCAGCTCAATACTTAACATCTGAGAGAAAACCCCCACTTCACCCCTAGACTTTACAATCCTAATGCAGATCACAGAATCATAGAAACCCTATAGTGCAGAAAGAGGCCATCTGGCCCATCGAGTCTGCACCAACCACAATCCCATTCAGACCCTATCCCCATATCCCTACACATTTACCCGCTAATCCCTCGAACCTACACATCTCAGAACACTAAGGGGCAATTTTAGCATGGCCAATCAACCTAACCCGCACATCTTTGGACTGTGGGAGGAAACCGGAGCACCCGGAGGAAATTCACGCAGACACGAAGAGAATGTGCAAACTCCACACAGACAGTGACCCAAGCCGGGAATCGAACCCAGGTCGCTGGAGCTGTGAAGCAGCAGTGCTAACCATTGTGCTACCGTGCTGCCCCATTCTTGGCCAGACTTCCATGCTCTACTCTCTGTAAACTTTAGGCCATTTAAAACTCTGCTATGCCCTAACTTGCACCCAGATCCATTCACCCAGCACCCCAACTTGCCTCTGCTCCCAGCTAAAAATTCCTCAATTTAAAAATTCCTATTGTTATAAAGGGGAGGTTGATCCCTTCTCTGAGAACTAACACTTAACCACTCAAAGAGGAGTACCTCACCTCATAATCTGTTAAAAGTGTGAGAGAAGTGGTAATATCTGCGCTTCAGCAACTTTTAGTGGTTAAATCAAAATAACTACCTGAGACTCTCTGTAAAATCAACAAGTAATTTATCAACAATTTATTTATCTAACTAACAGTGAATAGGTTAACTAAACTATTAATAAACTAAATAAAACACTATTCTATTGGAATGCTGCTTAGATAAATACAATTCCCACTTATTAACAAAAAAATAGAATTTTTAGTCACTCTCTAAATTACAACCAGGTTGGTCATCTTCCGGAATCTTCTGTTTTTTTTCTTCTGTCCGGAACCTCGGTCTTCTTTTGCTATCTTCACTATCAAGATGAGGCTTTCTTTTAAGATGTAAATGAGCTGTGGCAGAGAGCAGTTGCTGGCTGTCTCTCTCTCTCTTTCTCTCTAAAGCTGTGAGCTATGACAGGTGCTCTTCTCCAGTTTGTGCCACTGTTTCCCCACCTCTTATACCCCTGATGGTGTAACAACATCCCCATAATAGGATTGGTTCTCAGGTTACCAAAACATCAAATTCAAATCTAGTAGGTTGCTGTTATCCAAGTGCCCAATTTAAATTGATTGGGCAAAATTCAAAAACAGCCTGTTGTCTTGGCAACACTACTGTTTGGCCTTTGATACAATGTTTCAGTCTGAGTTCTCTATATGTTCCTGCATCTTTTTAAAAAAACTAAGTACAAAAAAAGTATCACCTTTTAAAGGGATAATTTTCACCTCTTAGCATTTTACAATTATTTTATAATTTTACAAACACCAACTTCTCAACACTGTCTATAGCCTTGCCCTCTTCCTATATCTGTAATCTCATCCAGGTCAACGACCCTTCAAAATATCTCAAGCCTTTTAATTACAACCTCCTGAGCATCCATGATTTTAATCATTTCACCATTAGTGGCCGTGCCTTCAGCTGTCTAGCTCCAAACTCTAGAATTTCCTCCCTAAAATGTGCAGGTTAGGTGGATTGGCCGTGCTAAATTGCCCCTTAGTGTCCCAAGATGTGTAGGGTAGGGGATTAGACATGGAAAATGTGTGGGGTTACAGGGATAGGGCCTGGGCAAGCTGCTCTGTCAGAGAGTCAACGCAGACTTAATGGGCCGAATGGCCTATTCTACACTTTAGGGATTCTATGATTTTACCTCTCTCTCCTCCATTAAGGGGCTCCTGAAACCTACATCTCTGACCAAGCTTGATCACTTCTCCAATATCTGACATGGCCTTGTGACTTTTTATTAAGTTGAAGATGCTTTATAAACACAAGTTGTTGTGCTGAATGTTCTAGAAAAGGTTATATGCACAAACCCCATCATCTGATGTCCATACCCGTAACCTAAAGATAAATAGCATTTTGGAATAGAGTACACAAGTAATTTGAGATATGATACATGATCAGTGTAAGATTGTACATTAATTTGAGAACCTAGGTCTTGTTTCATCCAACAATTCCTATGGCTCTAGTTGATATTTATAGAGTGATTGACATTAGGATTAGATAAAAGTAGATAAGTGACATTTTGCGTTAGCTTTGGCAATGGTTTTAGTCACATTGAGACTGAGATAGTTCAGGTGCATTTGGCTTCAGAAGAAAATATGAGATTACCTTAAAAAAATGAAGAATATCTCTTGATCCAAGAAGGAGAAGCAAAATAAACCATTTGGGGATACTAAAAGTAGATGAGGAAGGTTTGTACTACCTTATTTTAAGGGTGATTTTTAAAAATTAAAACAATAGTCATAGAACTATACAAACTTATGAATAAGGAGAAGTAGGCCATTCAGCCCTTTGAGACTGCTCTGCCATTTAATAAGATCATGACTGATGTTTATGTTTCAAATTCCACATTCCCATCTACTCCTCATAACCTGTGATTCTCTTGTTCAACAAGAATTATCTATCTCCGCCTTAAAAATGATCACGGACCCGTCTCCACCACCTTCTGAGACAGAATGTCTGCATAACCCTCTAAGAGAAATAGTTTCTCCTCATCTCTATCCTAAAAGGGCGACTCCTAATTTTAAAACAGTGCCTCCTACTGCTGGGCTCACCCCAAGAGGGAACATCCTTTTCCACATCCACCTTGTCAAGACTGTTCAGGATTTTATAAACTTCAGTCAAGTTGCCCCTCACTCATACAGCACATAAGGAGGCCATTCGGCCAATTGTGTCTATGTTAGCTCTTCAACAGAAGCTCTCCAATTAGTTTCACTCCTCTGCTCTTTATCCATACCCCTGCAACTTTTCCCCATTTTTAAGTGGAGATTCAAATGCTCTTTTGAAAGTTATTATTCCCAGCAGTGCATCCTATATAACATTCCACTGCCTAGAAAATGTATAACAGTTGGAAGCTTTTTCCCAGGGCAGAAATGACAATTACAAGGGGGCACGTGTTCAAGATAAGGAGGGAAAGGTTCAGTGGAGATGTGCGGGGGAAGTTCTTTTTTACAGAGGGTGGTGGGGGCCTGGAATGCACTGCCAAGTGGGGTGGTTGAGGCAGTTATGTAAGCCACATTTAAGACTTATCTTGATAGACATATCAACAAACAGGGAATAGAGGGACATAAGCAGTTGGTTTAGATAGGTAAACATGACCAGCGCAGGCTTGGAGAGCCGAAAGGCCTGTTCGTGTGCTGTACTGTTCTTTGTTTTTTGTTTGCTCCTTGCTCCCTGGCTTTTATTGCCAATTATTTCAAATGCGTCCTCTGGTTACTGAACCACTTGTGGAGCGTTGGACTGGGGTAAACACAGCAAGAGTTTTAACAACACCAGGTTAAAGTCCAACAGGTTTATTTGGTAGCAAATGCCATTTGCTACCAAGTAAACCTGTTGGACTTTAACCTGGTGTTGTTAAAACTCTTACTGTACTGAACCACTTACCAGTGGAAAGAGTTTCTCCTTATTTACTCCATAAATATCCTTCATATTAACATTTATACATTTCAGAACAAGACTCAAATTCACTAATGAAGAGAATGCAAAGATTTCATGCACAATAAATGCACCAAACAACTCACTTACCAAAGACAGAAATTGTTCACTGGGAAGTGAATGCACAGACTGTCCGGATATGTTGTCAGAAAAATCTGCTTCATTCTCATCAGCAGACAGGGTGACACAGGAAGTGATCCCGTTTAGGGATTCTGAAAACGAAGCTTCAGAAGAATCACTCTGAACTGCATTGGAAAAGCCCCTTTCAGGAACCTGGCCTTCTGTAAAACTGTGGAAGTCCGTCTCTGAACACGAACGCTGATTTCGCATTGCCTGCTTGTCTCCTTCAGAGTGGGCAGCCATTTCCCGGAGTCTGTTCTGCAGCTCTCTTAGTTCTTTCTTATGTTCAAGCTGGAGCTCCTCTACTCGTCTACAAATATGCAGAAGAGTTTTCAGATTATGCAACAGTTCGTCTAACGAATAGAATTAAAACAAGTGCTGAAAGCTATAAAACATCAGTGCTCCAATGAGTGTTACGTGAATTAGCTTTACCACTTTACACATTCTAAAGGAATTTTGACCAAAAGTTTCACACAAAAACCATTTTACACCTTTAGGGGAGAAAACCTGCTGCTCCTTTCTGGCCTGGTCTATATATGACTCCAGTTATACAGCAGTGTGACCCACCGTTCAGTAGTCTAGCAACCATTTAGTTGTGTGTAAATCAATACAAAGAATAATGGAATAAAAGAAGATGAACCATGCAACTGAACACACTACCCAATAGCATAGGGGAGCAACTTCACCAGCTGGGCTGCAGCATTCATGTCAAAATGCAACCAACACCATGGTCTTAAGGTAACTAAGACCTTAATTTTACCTGAGGCAATAAAACACTGGCTTTGCCAGTTATGCCCACAGCTTGAGAATGATAAAAAGGGTTTTTCATAAGCAAAATTTGGAATGAGAGCAACCACTTTTGAAGATCTCAAAAAATGTTTTTTACCATCACCAATTACAACAGAGAGCTCCTGAACGTCTTAATTGTGGATGGGGCATTTAAAGCAAAAAAACAATTTTGGAAGCAAATGCTTGTAGTTTTACTTTTTGGACAAGGGTGGGAATCTATGCGTGGAGCCAGAGGAAATGGGCGAGGTATTAAATGAGTACTTTGCGTCAGTATTCACCAAAGAGAAGGGCCTGGTGGATGATGAGTCTGGGAAAGGGTGTTTAGATAGTTTGAGTCATGTTGAGATCAAAAAGGAGAAGGTATTAGGGTTCTTGAGAAACATCAAGGTAGACAAGTCTCCAGGGCCTGATAGGATATACCCCAGAATACTGAGAGAGGCAAGAGAGGAAATTGCTGGGGCCTTGAGAGAAATCTTTGTATCCTCACTGGCTACAGGGGAGGTCCCAGAGGACCACAAATCCTTGAAGGTGGCAACACAGGTGGAGAAGGTGGTGGAGAAGGCATATGGTATGCTTGCCTTTATAGGACGGGGTATAGAGTATAAAAGCTGGAGTCTGATGATGCAGCTGTATGGAACGCTGGTTAGGCCACATTTGGAGTACTGCGTCCAGTTCTGGTCGCCGCACTACCAGAAGGACGTGGAGGCGTTAGAGAGAGTGCAAAGAAGGTTTACCAGGATGTTGCCTGGTATGGAGGGTCTTAGCTATGAGGAGAGATTGGGTAAACTGGGGTTGTTCTCCCTGGAAAGACGGAGAATGAGGGGAGATCTAATAGAGGCGTACAAGATTATGAAGAGTATAGATAGGGTGAACAGTGGGAAGCTTTTTCCCAGGTCGGAGGTGACGATCACGAGGGGTCACGGGCTCAAGGTGAGAGGGGCGAAGTATAACTCCGATATCAGAGGGACGTTTTTTACACAGAGGGTGGTGGGGGCCTGGAATGCGCTGCCAAGTAGGGTGGTGGAGGCAGCCACGCTGACATCGTTTAAGAGTTACCTGGATAGTCACATGAGCAGCCTGGGAATGGAGGGATACAAACGATTGGTCAAGTTGGACCAAGGAGCGGCGCAGGCTTGGAGGGCCGAAGGGCCTGTTTCCTGTGCTGTACTGTTCTTTGTTCTTTTGTTCTTTGATTGGAGAATAGTCAATGTTGTTCCTTTGTTTAAGAAGGGTAGCAAGAATAATCCAGGTAATTACAGGCCGCTGAGCCTTACATCAGTGGTAGGGAAATTATTGGAGAGGATTCTTCGAGACAGGATTTATTCCCACTTGGAAATAAGTGGATGTATTAGTGAGAGGCAACATGGTTTTGTGAAGGGGAGGTCGTGTCTCACGAACTTGATCGAGTTTTTCGAGGAAGTGACGAAGATGATTGATGAGGGTAGGGCAGTGGATGTTGTCTACATGGACTTCAGTAAGGCCTTTGACAAGGTCCCTCATGGCAGACTGGTGCAGAAGATGAGGTCGCATGGGATCAGAGGTGAGCTGGCAAGGTGGATACAAAACTGGCTCGGTCAAAGAACAGTAAGAGTTTTAACATCGCCAGGTTAAAGTCCAACAGGTTTATTTGGTAGCAAATGCCATTAGCTTTCGGAGTGCTGCTCCTTCGTCAGATGGAGTGGAAATCTGCTCTCAAAACCTTGAGAGCAGATTTCATAAATCTAGATTTCATTAATGACCTGGATGAGGAAGCAGAGGGATGGGTTGGTAAGTTTGCCGACGACACGAAGGTTGGTGGGGTTGTGGATAGTCGGGAGGGATGTCAGAAGTTACAGAGGGACATAGATAGGATGCAAGACTGGGCGGACAAGTGGCAGATGGACTTCAACCCATCGTGGTCCATTTTGGTAGGTCAAATGGGATGAAGGAGTACAATATAAAGGGAAAGACTCTTAGTACTGTAGAGGATCAGAAGGACCTTGGGGTCCGGGTCCATAGGACTCTGAAATCGGCCCCGCAAGTGGAGGAGGTGGTTAAGAAGGCGTATGGTGTGCTGGCCTTTATCAATCGAGGGATTGAGTTTAGGAGTCCGGGGATAATGATGCAGCTATATAAGACCCTCGTCAGACCCCACTTGGAGTACTGTGCTCAGTTCTGGTTGCCTCACTATAGGAAGGATGTGGAAAAGATTGAAAGGGTGCAGAGGAAATTTACAAGGATGTTGTCTGGATTTAGTGGCATGCCTTATGAGGATAGGCTGAGGGAGCTCGGTCTTTTCTCCTTGGAGAGACGAAGGATGAGAGGAGACCTAATAGAGGTCTATAAGATGTTGAGAGGCATAGATCGGGTGGACTCTCAGAGACTTTTTCCCAGGGTGGAAATGTCTGCTACGAGAGGACACAGGTTTAAGGTGCTGGGGGGTAGGTACAGGGGAGATGTTAGGGGTAAGTTTTTCACACAGAGGGTGGTGGGCGAGTGGAATCGGCTGCCGTCAGTGGTGGTGGAGCCGAACTCAATAGGGTCTTTTAAGAGACTCCTGGATGAGTACATGGAGCTTAATAGGATGGAGGGTTATAGGTAGGTCTAGAAGATAGGGATGTGGTCGCCACAACTTGTGGGCCGAAGGGCCTGTTTGTGCTGTAGTTTTTCTATGTTTCTAAACCTGTTGGACTTTAACCTGGTGTTGTTAAAACTCTTACTGTGTTTACCCCAGTCCAACGCAGGCATCTCTACATCATGACTACCGTCGGTCAAAGACGACAGAGGGTAGCAGTGGAAGGGTGCGTTTCTGAATGGAGGGCTGTGACAAGTGGTGTTCCTCAGGGATCAGTGCTGGGACCTTTGCTGTTTGTAATATATATAAATGATTTGGAGGAAAGTGTAACTGGGTTGATTAGTAAGTTTGCGGACGACACAAAGGTTGGTGGATTTGCGGATAGCGATGAGGACCATCAGAGGATACAGCAGGATATAGATCAGTTGGAGACTTGGGCGGAGACATGGCAGATGGAGTTTAATCCGGACAAATGTGAGGTAATGCATTTTGGAAGGTCTAATACAGATAGGAAATATACAGTAAACGGCAGAACCCTTAAGAGTATTGATAGGCAAAGGGATCTGGGTGTACAGGTACACAGGTCACTGAAAGTGGCAATGCAGGTGGAGAAGATAGTCAAGAAAGCATACAGCATGCTTGCCTTCATCGACCGGGGTATTGAGTTTAAAAATTGGCAAGTCATGTTGACGCTTTATAGAACCTTAGTGAGGCCGCACTTGGAATATAGTGTTCAATTCTGGTCGCCACACTATCAGAAGGATGTGGAGGCTTTGGAGAGGGTACAGAAAAGATTTACCAGGATGTTGCCTGGTATGGAGGGCATTAGCTATGAGGAGAGGTTGGAGAAACTTGGTTTGTTCTCACTGGAGCGACGGAGGTTGAGGGGAGACCTGATAGAAGTCTACAAGATTATGAGAGGCATGGACAGAGTGGATAGTCAGAAGCTTTTTCCCAGGGTGCACGAGTCAATTACTAGGGGGCATAGGTTTAAGGGGCAAGGTTTAAAAGAGATGTACGAGGCAGATTTTTTACACAGAGAGTGGTGGGTGCCTGGAACTTGTTGCTGGGGGAGGTAGTGGAAGCGGATACGGTAGTGACTTTTAAGGGGCGTCTTGACAAGTACATGAATGAGATGGGAATAGAGGGATATGGTCCCCGGAAGCGTAGGGGGTTTTAGTTAAGTCAGGCAGCATGCTCAGTGCAGGCTTGGAGGGCCGAAGGGCCTGTTCTTATGCTGTAATTTTCTTTGTTCTTTGATACCAGTACAGTGAAAATCTGTCCTCAATTGTTCAGGTTTCAGAATCAGTCATACAACATTGACATTTAGTCAATAGGACATGTGATAACAGTTTGTGTTTTTCTGAACTAATCACAGACCCTCTGTCCTATGAATGTAAAGTCTTGGAAAGTGTGGTACACATGTCTGCTGAATTTTTAACTATATTGATATAAGAGCATTTGGCATTACACCCATGTGATAATGTTAACCAAGATTGCATACATCAAATGGCTTCTGACGCCACTAAGTTGGAACATTGTCCTAAGTAACTACTACCCAATACAGAACTTTCAGGCTGTGTTTATTAAGATGTGAAGTATTTATCTCTAAATAAAACGTTAGATCCATTTATTTTCTTGGGATGAGAGGGTCTTTAGCAAGACCAGCATTTATTGGCCGTTCGTAATTGCTCTTGGGTAATGGTGGTAAGCTGCCTACAAGTTAAAGTTTTACAAGCCATTTCAGAGGGCACTTAAATGTCATCCACATTGCTGTGGCTCTGGAGTCAAACATATGCCCGACCAGGTAAGGTCTCCTGAAGGATAACAGCAACCTAAATAGGTTTTTACAACAATCCAGATCATTATTAGTGAAACTTGTATTTCATTCCAGAATGATTAACTAATTGAATTTGAATTGCCCTAGTTACCGTGGTGATATTGGAACTCATGTCTCCGGAACATTAGCCCATCATCTTCATGATGTTGTACAATGTTAACGATTAATGCAGTTCATCTAGTTGAGGTTTAACTACATATTATGCCTGACAAGATTTCATACCTATCCTCCATTTCTCTGATATCTGTCAGCTTGTTCTGTATCTGCAGCAGGAGCATCTCGTATCTGTCCTGAGACACCTTGGCTGACATATCCAGCTTACTTTTCACATCAGCCAGCTCTTGTTGGAGCTGCTGATTTTCTTGTTCCAGTTGCCTCAGAGATGAAATGTAGCCATCACAAAGGTCTGTCATTGAACAATTCCGCTGTCATTGGAATGAATAGAGAGGTTGTTAATTTTTATCCCTTTCTCCCTCTTCCCCTTTGGAAGTCATGGATTCCTACAGCTTACCATATAACCAGTCTTCAAGTGTCAACCTAATGTCACAGACTATTCAACCTCAGGGAGCATCACTCCTCTATACAATTCCATCATCATCCAGCATATGCACATTCCAGGAACTCTTGTCATTGTTCCATTTATCTAGCCTCAAGGCACTGAGATCAATTAAAATTTTAATTGCTAGCCCAGCAGAATTCAGTTACTTCAGCAAGAAAGGGTGCATGACCTGATATCTCTGTCACTGTTAAAGACTAGCTTTACTAACTGAGCACCCAAAGTTAATTTTCAAACCCATGAATCAGTCACCAAGCCCATAAAGCAATTGTTAATAATTGCACTGTTATGAACTTTAAAAAACACATTTCAGCAACAAATCACTAACATGAAAATGGTAACAACTGGAGAGAATGCATTTATTTCAGTAAACTAGATTATTTATTGATAAATGCAGTCCTGCACTGTGAAAACACATTTTATTGATTATGATTGGGCATCATCTTGGAAAATATATGTAATATATTTTCTATGACTGACCATTGAGGAACATAACATGCCTGCTTATGGGGATTCAAATTGAAGTCAGTGAAATGTGTTAGCTGGAGAGGGCATCTGAGAACATCTGCATTAATATAGCGTCTTTCACAACCTCCCAAAGTGTTTTACAGCTACTGTAGTATTTAAAGTCTAATCATGATTTTGATGTAGGAAACAGGGCAGCTATTTCATACTCAGCGAGGTCCCACAATCAACAACATCATAATGACCAGACAATCTGTTTTTGTTTTATTGATGTTGAAGAATAAATATTGATTGGTACAGCTATATTCCCCCCATTCTCCTTCAAATGATGCCTTGGGAGTTTTTACGTCTACCTCAGTGAACAGTTTGGAGCTTGGTTTAATGTATCTTATACCTCTGACAGCGCAGCACTAAAGTGTCAACCTAGATAATGCACTCAAATCTCAGGAGTGGAACTACAGCCCACAACCTGTGCAGTTGGTACAACATGCTGCTGGACCAATGAGCAAATCATTAACCTACAAGTATGTGACTTGAACAGGATAGGCCCTTGACCTCAGACTCATTGTTGAAAGATCAAATTGGTGTTTCTGTTTTCCCTCATGAACTTTGCACTAAGGTTGACTGGAATCAACGGCAGAGTGCCACATCTTTTCGACCAATAACTCCAAACTGAACTTAGGGCAAATAATTGTGGTCAAGAAGAACTGTTACATTTAAGTGAACCTTAAATTTGGCCCTGCCTCGCCCAATAAATTCTGACTATGCCCTTACCCCATCTACTTTTAATATTGTTGCTAAGTGTTCATTTTCCAATTTCATGGTCTCTAACTGAATCTGGGTAATGTAGAAAAAAGGAAAAGAAAAGTGCTTTTAAATCCAGGAGTTATCTTTTGCAGTTTGCATTATGACTTGTAATCCATTTAGATACTTAAGTACATTAAAGGAGATTCTTCTTTATGATTCTGCCATTCACACCTCCTCTAGACACATATTTTGCTTCTTTACTTGCTCCATTACCATTTTCTCTAACCCTGTACCACTAACTCTTTTGTCTTTCGATCTCTTCCATCCTATCACAGACCTTCCCTTTCGATCTTTTTACAATCTTCCCCCCCAACATTTCACTTGCTTAAAACCTATTATATTTCCCACTTTTCCCAGTTCTGTTGAAAGATTATTGATCTGAAACATTAACTCTCTCCAGATGCTGCTCCACTTGCTGTGTATTTCCAACACAGACTGTCTATATTTCAGAATCTGCAGTATTTGATTTTTGAGATAAAACCAAGGTTTGATATAAACCTAGTAGTACGTCACTACTTTCCAATTCTATTTCTTTGGAAATAAATCCCAGTGCTTGATTTGCATTGTTAATTGGATCTATTAAACTGTTGTTCATTGTAAAAAATTGCAGCATGCTGCTGTGCAGAGGGACCTGGGAGTCCTTGTGCAGGAATCTCAAGGAGTTGGTTTGCAGGTAATTAAGGCGGCAAATGGAATTTTGTCCTTCATTGCTAGAGGGATGGAGTTTAAAAACAGCGAGTTATGTTGCAGCTGTATAAGTTGCTGGTGAGGCCACACCTGGAGTACTGTGTACAGTTTTGGTCTCCTTACTTGAGAAAGGATATACCGGCACTGGAGGGGGTGCAGAGGAGATTCACTAGGTTGATTCCGGAGTTGAGAGGGTTGACTTATGAGGAGAGATTGAGGTAGACTGGGGATATACTCATTGGAATTCAGGAGAATGAGGGGAGATCTTATAGAAACATATAAGATTATGAAGGGAATAGATGCAGGGAAGTTGTTTCCACTGGCGGGTGAAACTAGAACTAGGGGGCATAGCCTCAAAATAAGGGGAAACAGATTTAGGACTGAGTTGAGGAGGAACTTCTTCACACAAAGGGTTGTGAATCTGTGGAATTCCCTGCCCAGTGAAGCAGTTGAGGCTACCTCATTGAATGTTTTTAAGGCAAGGATAGATACATTTTTGAACAGTAAAGGAATTAAGGGTTGTGCTGAGCGGGCGGGTAAGTGGAGCTGAGTCCACAAAAAAATCAGCCATGATCTTATTGAATGGCGGAGCAGGCTCGAGGGGCCAGATGGTCTACTCCTGTTCCCAGTTCTTATGTTCGTATTTGAGTATTTGTACTCCCAGATCCCTTTACTCCTCTACCTAATCTAGATTAGAATTTTCCAAGTAATGTGCCTATTTACTTTTCTTAACAAAATGTAAGAGTAGAATAGGAAGGCGAGGAATTGATTAAATACATTCAGGAGAACACTCTTGACCAGTATATTCTCAGCCCAATTAGGAAAGAGGCATCTCTGGATCGGATTCTGGAGGGTGAGGTGGCCAACGGTCTGTGGGGAAGCATTTTGGTAAGAGTGATCATTGCATCCAGGGACCTGGGTTCAATTCCCGGCTTGGGTCACTGTCTGTGTGGAGTTTGCACATCCTCCTCGTGTCTGCGTGGGTTTCCTCTGGGTGCTCCGGTTTCCTCCCACAGTCTAAAGATGTGCGGGTTAGGTTCATTGGCCATGCTAAAATTGCCCCTTAGTGTCCTGAGATGCATAGGTTAGAGGGATAGGGATATGGGGGTAGGGCCTGGGTGGGATTGTGGTCGGTGCAGACTCGATGGGCCAGATGGCCTCTTTCTGCACTGTAGGGTTTCTATGATTCTATGTATCATAAAGTTTAGACTAGTAAAAGTAGTAATATAAATTAGTATATCCAAATTGAAAGAGGGCTAATTTCAATGTGATGAAAGGGGACGTAGTCAGGGTAAATGGAACCGGGGACGTAGTCAGGGTAAATGGAACCGGGGACGTAGTCAGGGTAAATGGAACCGGGGACGTAGTCAGGGTAAATGGAACCAGAGAGTGACAGGAAAAACTGTAATGGCACAGTGGCTGATCTTTAAGCAGAAGCTGCTTCAAGAACAGGCTAGATACATTTGAACAACAGTGAAAAGGTAGGGGAAGTTCAATGGCATTGTATGGTATGTATTTCTCTATAATGCAATGTGGGGGGTATTGCATGAAAGGTTAGATTATTTAACTCGACAAGGGAACATCTGTCCTGAACAAATGTTGAATATAAAAAAAACAACAGTTGCTCTTCCTCATCCTCATGTTGGACATCCATGTTAAATCAACACTCTCCTAACAATCACACTGCCAATGAGCAGAATACCAAAACAAATCAATTTAAATACCTACTACCACAGGCTGAATAACTGCAGCACTAGATTTATTTTCCCATTTGCTCTGGCTGTGATGGCATTACTCTGTCCAAATGCACAGTAAATTGGATTGGGGAAGTAACAAATTGTGATAGACAGTAATTTGTTTCCTACGTTTGCTTCTACCAAAACTGCTTTTCAGTCCAAAATCAAAACCAGGTCTGAGGCATTCAAGTCAGGCGACACTGACCTATACAAGAAAGCCAAATACGATCTAAGGAGATCCATCAAAGATGCCAAAAGACAGTACCGGACCAAGCTAGAGTCCCAGGCTAGCCACACCGATCCCCGCCGATTATGGCAAGGTCTGCAAGACATAACAGACTACAAGATGAAGGCATATAAAATCGCCGGCTTCAACGCACCCCTCCCTGATGAGCTCAATGCATTCTACGCCCGCTTTGAGCAAGAGGTCAGCGAGAGCATGCCCACCACCCTGGAAGCCCTGGATGACCCTGTATCTGGGTCACCATTGCAGATGTCAGAGCAGCTTCCATGAAGGTCAACCCATTGAAAGCAACTGGCCAGGATGGGGTACCCGGACGTGCACTCAGACGTCTTCAACCTCTCTTTACAACAATCTGAAGTCCCTATCTGCTTCAAGACGATGACCATCATCCCGGTACCTAAGAAAAACCAAGCAGCGTGCCTTAATGACTATCGGCCGGTGGCTCTGACATCCATCATTATGAAGAACTTCGAAAGGTTAGTCTTGGCATGAATCAAATCCAGCCTCCTGGACTACCTGGATCCACTTCAGTTTGCCTACCGCCGCAACAGGTCCATAGCAAACGCCATTTCCCTGGCCCTGCACTCAACCCTGGAACACCTAGATAACAAGGACACCTATGTCAGACTTCTATTTATTGACTACAGCTCAGCCTTCAACACTATTATTCCCACAAAACTCATCTCCAAACTCCGTGGCCTGGGCCTCGGCACCTCCCTCTGCGACTGGATCCTGAACTTCCTAACTCACAGACCACAATCAGTAAGGATAGGCAACAACACCTCCTCCACGATCATCCTCAACACCGGTGCCCCACAAGGCTGTGTTCTCAGCCCCCTGCTATACTCTTTATACACCTATGACTGTGCGGCCAAATTCCCCTCCAATTCTATTTTCAAGTTTGCTGACGACACGATCGTAGTGGGTCGGATCTCAAACAATGACGAGACAGAGTACAGGAATGAGACAGAGAATCGGGTGAACTGGTGCGGAAACAATAATCTCTCCCTCAATGTCAACAAAACGAAGGAGATTTTCATCAGGAAGGGTAAAGGAGAACATGCCCCTGTCTACATCAATGGGGACGAAGTAGAAAGGTTCAAGAGCCTCAAGTTTTTAGGTGTCCAGATCACCAACAACCTGTCGAGGTCCCCCCATGCCGACACTACAGTTAAGGAAGCCCACCAACACCTCTACTTTCTCAGAAGACTAAGGAAATTTGGCATGTCATTTACGACTCTCACCAACTTTTACAGATGCACCATAGAAAGCATTCGTTCTGGTTGTAAGACAGCTTGGTATGGCTCCTGCTCTGCCCAAGACCGCAAGGCACTACAAAAGGTCATGAATGTAGCCCAATCCATCACACAAACCAGCAAAAAGATACAAAAGTCTGAGGTTACGTACCAGCCGACTCAAGAACAGCTTCTTCCCTGCTGCTGTCAGACTTTTGAATGAACGTACCTTGCATTAAGTTGATCGTTCTCTACACTCTAGCTATGACTGTAACACTACATTCTTGCACTCTCTCGTTCCCTTCTCTATGAACGATATGCTTTGTCTGTATAGTGCGCAAGAAACAATACTTTTCACTGTATGTTAATACATGTGACAATAATAAATCAAATCAAATCAAAACAAAAGATGATGCATAAGAGGCCAGAAATATAGCAACACAGAAATCTTAGAAGATTGCAGGGCTGGGGAAAGGCCCCTCCACCATTCATATCACACTCTCCAGCACTGGTATCTGTTACTTTAATATGCAGAAACTTCTTTTCAAATTTCCAAGTATTGTGCTATGAAGACAAAGCAACAAATTAATAGTCTGTTTAAATACCTTAACTTCTTTTGCTTTCCTATTAGTTTTATCCAATTCACTTCGAAGCTGTCGTTCCATGTTGGAGGTGGCTGCACTCATAGTCGCAATCGTTAAATCACGCTGGTGCAGTTCGGTGGTTAGCTGTGCAATCTCCAATTTCATTCCCTTCAATTCAGAATGATGTTGTTGCTCAAGAGAATGTAACTGGTCTCTCAGCTGTTACAAAAAGAAAAGAGTATTCATTAAAGGAATTCCTTCATTTGCTCGTTCCAGTGTGTTGGAGTAGATATTCTCCCAGCAGACTCACAATTTAGCCCATGTCTGTCCTCCATTATAGATGTAACCATTCATAATGGAACACTGCATAATGGATTTTACCACAAACTAAACATTTTAGTGCTGTGATTTTCACAGATACACTGAACACTTGCATGGAGATTAATGGAATTGAATGAACCACCCATTTCTAACCTGCTGAGGCATCTAGAATTTAATAACTATGGGAAAAGAAATGAATTTTCAGGTACAGTAGCTTCAGTTAACACCCTGAAGTTTTCACTGTACCATTTTCTTCAGTGCAACTCACCTGAAATCAGTCAAACCAGTGCCTAAGATTACCACAATTTAAGTTTCAAAACCTTTTGCACTAGTTTAATAAACAGTGCCCAAGGAACAGGCCCTACTCATAAAAGTGGCCATGCCTCCAGATTGAATTAATCACCAGGCCAAGTTTCTATTAATTACACCCAGTATGACAGTTGTGTTAGTAATCCAACAATCTGGACTGATGATTCAGAAATGGGAATTTTTAAAAACCCCACCGCAACAGATGAGAAATCAATTACATGCATCTGGAGTAAGAAGCTATCAACAAAGCAAAGAGGCCTGAGAGCCTGGAGAGGAGCAGTGAGTGAAGTGGCAAGTGGGAAGGTGAATGAAGTGAACACGTGGGCAGTGTGTGTTCAACAGACATACAAAAACACGGGGGGGGGGGAACCTTCTTCCTGTTTCTATGTGGTGGCAGGAATTACAGTGAAATAAAAATGTTTTTGTGTTAAACCCAATTAACATTAATGAAATTACCCAGGTTATCACACAAATGTGTCATGGAATATTGTTTGAAGCATTTTTTAAAAATAATGTGCTAAAAAGTTATCAAATTGTGTTGCTTTGGAGCAGATTTTGTTTGGCAATATGTAAATGAGTTTATGTTGGAAGGTGAGCAAAGAATACAACAAAAATATCTCAACTGGGGACAATTTGTGCCCAGATCACCAACCGTGCCCAAAGTTGGAACTCTTCCCCCTTATGTATTGCCAATGCTATCTTGTACATGGTATCAAAATACTGCTACTATACCAGTGTGCCAAATAAAATGTACTGTAAAGACAGTGAATCTGTACATAGCAAGTGCCTGATTCAGAGTAGCATGTGCAGACTCAACATATGAAGGCTGGTTGTTTTCTCACAGAAGTGAAGTTAAGTCAACCTCACCTCATGCACCTGCGAGGAGATGGTTAAAGAATGTCAAAACCAGTTATGTAAAGCAGACAGCTCATCACACTTCTGGGTACAGAATGATGCAATGTGGAACTAATCCAGGATCAATTTCTGCTTTAAACTGTTGGTTGAACTCAGCGGGGTGGCTGAGTGATTAGACTCCACGCCCAGAGCTGGAGTGGGGAAATTTAACATACAAGGTTAATACAGTGAATTCTGCTGGAACCTGTATTTGACTGGACAAACTGTTACACCCCCTTCCCAATAAAATTAGATTGTTGCATCCTATGCTCAAGGTCATTCAGGAAGATACCAGAGGCTGACTGGTTCTATTCACACCAAAGCCAACTGTGAAAGCCTTCAGAAGTGTAAGAAATAAAAATTGTGAAATGGGGGGAGGAGGGGGGTAATGTTTGAGTGGGTGTCCTTATCAGAGAAGGGGAACTTGAATTTGCATATCAAATCAATTAATTAACAACTCTATTAAGAAATTGCATTATTTTTTATTTAATTATTATTTAAACATTATATAATTACAAAAAAATACTTGCATTAAGTATTTTCAAAGCATTGCCACGATAAAGTGTGCATGTTATCGACAGAATGTAGTCTCAGAGTCGAAGACAGGTTCAACTGTGAAATGACAGCAATAAGAAGTCTAACAACACCAGGTTAAAGTCCAACAGGTTTATTTGGTAGCAAAAGCCACTAGCTTTCGGAACAGGCTGTCCCTTCGTCAGGTGGGTGGGAGTTCTGATCACAAACAGGGCACAAAGACACAAACTCAATTTACATGAATAATGATTGGAATGTGAGTCTTTACAGCTAATCAAGTCTTAAAGGTACAGACAATGGGAGTGGAAGGAGCATTAAGCACAGGCTAAAGAGATGTGTATCGTCTCCAGACAGAACAGCTAGTGAGATTTTGCACATCCAGGCAGGTTGTGGGGGTTACAGATAGTGTTACAGATACACTATCTGTAACCCCCACAACTTGCCTGGATGTGCAAAATCTCACTAGCTGTCCTCTCTGGAGACAATACACATCTCTTTAGCCTGTGCTTAATGCTCCTTCCACTCCCATTGTCTGTACCTTTAAGACTTGATTAGCTGTAAAGACTCACATTCCAATCATTATTCATGTAAATTGAGTTTGTGTCTTTGTGCCCTGTTTGTGATCAGAACTCCCACCCACCTGACGAAGGAACAGCCTGTTCCGAAAGCTAGTGGCTTTTGCTACCAAATAAACCTGTTGGACTTTAACCTGGTGTTGTTAGACTTCTTACTGTGTTTACCCCAGTCCAACGCCGGCATCTCCACAAAATGACAGCAATGACAGGGGGAATGGTGATTAGGTAATTGTTAAATAGGAATGGAGGAATGCAATACAAAGGCAAAAAAAATCTTTTTACCCAAACAAAAAGACAGTTTAACGTAATTGTAGAGGATGGAAGATACTGCTATGTCCAGTATTAATTCTGTACCTTTTTAACGTCTGCTTTGCATTTATTGTGCTCCTCGTCCTTCTGTCTCAGCTCCTCCTCTTTTTTGAAAATTTCCTCAGACAGAAATGTACAGTAATCATTCGATGAATCTAAACTAATAAAAGTATCCTTTTTTAAATAGGTATCAAAAATCCATCTGCATTGAGAATAATAACCAAACTAACTTTCCTCTTAAACCTTGTCTCGTCAGATAGACCACTACTAGAATCCAATAGTTCACAGAACCATGGTTACAAATTTGCAGCCGTCACAGGTTTTTGTGCTTAGGTTCAGTGATGTCACTTGCTCCCTTAAGCAGTCTGTTTCTTATGGAAGTTTAGTATCTTACAACATACATTGAAATAGTGGGACCTGGAGGTATAAAAGCAAAGCTTCTTTTTGATTTGGACTGAATTGCAGATATACACATTGCTCTTTTTCAACCACACTGTTGGTGAAGTGAGGTAATTAATGCTGGATGGGGCGAACTTTTGTTTGAATCATAAATTGTTCACATTTAGTCGGTTAAATTTACAGAAACAACTGGATTGGTACAACTCATTTGAAGCAAATTGGTAAAAGCAAAATACTGTGGATGCTGGAAACTAAAACAGAAAATGCGGTAAAATCTCAGTAGGTCTGACAGCATTGGAGGAGAAAGAATAGAACTTATCAGCCTAGTACCAGGAACTAGGAGCTAAATAAAAGATCAGGGTCTCATTGCCTGATTCGTGTGCAAATTGGTGTCGGGATAAGCAGATTGGGGAGAGGGGGAGGGGGAGGGGGGAGGGGGTGGGGAGGGGGGTGGGGAGGGGGGAGGGGGGTGGGGAGAGGGGGAGGGGGGTGGGAGGGGGGTGGGGAGGAGGGGAGGGGGGTGGGGAGAGGGGGAGGGGGGTGGGGAGAGGGGGAGGGGGTGGGAGAGGGGGGAGGGGTGGGGAGAGGGGGAGGGGGGGGGAGGGGAGAGGGGGGAGGGGGGGTGGGGAGAGGGGGAGGGGGGTGGGGAGGAGGGGTGGAGGGGTGGGGAGGGGGAGAGGGGGGAGGGGGGGTGGGGAGAGGGGAGGGGGGGGGGGGAGAGGGGGGGAGGGGGGGGGGGGGGGGAGGGGGGTGGGGGAAGGGGAGGGGGTGGGGAGGGGGGAGGGTGGGGGAGGGGGGAGGGGGGGAGGGTGGGAGGGGGGTGGGAGGGGGAGGAGAGAGAAAAAAAAAAAGAGAAAATAAAAAAGAAAAAGAGAAAATAAAGAAAAGAAAAGAAAAGAAAAAGAGAGAAATAAAAAAGAAAAAAAGAAAATAAAAAAGAGAAAATAAAAAAGAGAAAAAGATAAATGAGAAAAATAAAAGAAA
>NW_027593518.1:0-31039 GCF_964213995.1 Mustelus asterias
GTTTGAGCCGGAGTTGTGGGGGGGGGGGGGGGCGGTGCGGCGGGGGGGGGGGGGGGGGGGGGGGGTGGGGTGCGCGGCGGGGGGGGGGGGGGGGGGGTCTGTGATCAGCAATGTTTCTGTGTAGTCAGATTGGGTGTGTATGTCAATGTCTTCGCTTAGTTAATGATTAGTCCCGGTATGGCTGAATGGTGGAATGGGCCAAGCCACCTGATTGTGGTTGGCACGGTGATCCGCACTGCTGCCTCACAGCGCCAGGGACCCGGGTTCAATTCCCGGCACACTGTCTGTGTGGAGCCTGCACGTTCTCCCCGTGTCTGCGTGGGGGTCCTCCGGGTGCTCCGGTTTCCTCCCACAGTCCAAAGATGTGCGGGTTAGATGGATTGGCCACGCTGAATGCACAGATTTACGGGAATAGGGTGGGAGTGAGGACCTGGATAAGATGCTTTGTCGGAGAGTCGGTGCAGACTCGGTGGGTCGGATGGCCTCCTTCTGCCCTGTCGGGGTCCGATGGTTCTCGACACCTCTGCTCTCGCGAAAGTGGAGTTCAACTCATGAGAGGATAAAAACGAGAGTTTTTATTGGGTACGTGATGAATGAAGGAGGGATAGATGGAAACACAGTCACCCAGATTGTGAGGCCCAAAGCAACGTCAGAGACACATTCCTGCTGCCTTTGATGTGGTCCAGAGCGATAAATCAGAAAGGCAGCATTCCCTTCTCATCAACCAGCCAGGATAACAGTGGCTGCTAATGGGTCCCACAAAGCTGCAGAACTCGAAAGAAATATTAACCTTTCGTGGAGCTGTTTCCTGACCTTTGGAGGCCCTAAAACTCTTTACAGCCTCTGAGGACGGCAGCCACAGTTGTAAATGTGGCAAGGAATTAGCACACAGCACGATTCCATACACTGCAATGCCATTAGCACAGCCGAGGGCTCAACTTTTGCCCCACTACCAAAATGGACTTTAACCTGGTGTTGTGAGACTTCTTACGATGCCATTAGCAGCCAGAGTCTCGTTACGTTTTAATAGTGTTGGACTGAAGGCTAAATATAGAGAACAGAGTGTGGCCTTTTATCCCATTTTCATCCCGGAGGCGTGGAGTCCAATCGAGAATTCAGACGGATCGTCCAGTTAATGCCTTATTTGAAAGTCAGCACTTTCAACAGAGCAGCACTCCCTCAATACTGACTCTCTGACAGTGCGACACTCCCTCAGTACTGACCCTCTGACAGTGCAGCACTCCCTCAGTACTGACCCTCTGACAGTGCAGCACTTCCTCAGTACTGACCCTCTGACAGTGCAGCATCTTCTTAGTACTGACCCTCTGACTGTGCAGCGCTCCCTCAGTACTGACCCTCTGACTGTGCAGCACTCCCTCAGTACTGACCCTCTGACAGTGCAGCGGTCCCTCAGTACTGACCCTCTGACAGTGCAGCACTCCCTCAGTACTGACCCTCTGACAGTGCAGCACTCCCTCACCACTGACCCTCTGACAGTGCAGCACTCCCTCACCACTGACCCTCTGACAGTGCAGCACTCCCTCGGTACTGATGGCATCAGAGTGGAGGGAGCTTTACTCTGATCTAACCCCGTACTGTACCTGCCCTGGGAGTGTTTGATGGGGACAGTGTAGAGGGAGCTTTACTCTGTATCTAACCCCGTGCTGTACCTGCCCTAGGAGTGTTTGATGGGGACAGTGTAGAGGGAGCTTTACTCTGTATCTAACCCCATGCTGTACCTTCCCCGGGAGTGTCTGATGGGGACAGTGTAGAGGGAGCTTTACTCTGTATCTAACCCCGTGCTGTACCTGTCCTGGGAGTGTTTGATGGGGACAGTGTAGAGGGAGCGTTACTCTGTATCTAACCCCGTGCTGTACCTGCCCTGGGAGTGTCTGATGGGGACAGTGTCGAGGGAGCTTTACTCTGTATCTAACCCCGTGCTGTACCTGTCCTGGGAGTGTTTGATGGGGACCAACTTGGGATAAATATTGTAAAGTAGCAAAGATGTCCATTTGACGAGATGCTACGTTTAAATTAAAGATGATGTGGAGATGCCGGCGTTGGACTGTGGTGGGCACAGTAAGAAGTCTCACAACACCAGGTTAAAGTCCAACAGGTTTATTTGGAACCTTGAGCTTTTGGGGCGCTGCCCCTTTATCAGGTGAGGTAAATTCTTCATCACTCACCTGATAAAGGAGCAGCGATCCAAAAGCTTGTGATTCCAAATAAATCTGTTGGACTTTAACCTGGTGTTGTGAGACTTCTTACTGGGTGAAATATATTTGTGTGATCGAGATCGTAGCGAATTGGAAAGCAATGTCATTGCTGAGAGTGTGGGTGTTAGACGTGAGGAGCTGTGTCAGATAAGAAGTTGGTGTTGTGCGGTGTTCAGCAGGCTGTTCTCAGTAGTTCTCTATGTAACAGTGAGAGATGTTAGACGGAAGTGTTTCAGGAAGCTAATCTATTTACTGCTTACGCTTCTAATCTTGAGCAGATGTAGCCTCAGCTGTGCTTATCACACCCTCACAGCACCCTCCTCTCCACTCTGTTGTCAACTTTATTGATCTGTGGAAGCTCGAGAGATGTTTTTGTCATTCTTTCACCTTCTTTCATAAGTCAGAGCCTGGCACTCCTGTCCTCACCCTGTGGTGCCGCCCCAGGCATTGGGGATTCGGGAAGGTGCCAGTTACCTCCAGCTGGACCCTCACGGGCACAGCTTCCCTTTGCTCCACTTTTAGGACCCTCTTGGCAAATCCACACCACCCTCCAAGCACCTTTGTAGTCACGCCCTCCTGCCATGTAGTGGACAGTGGCAGGGGGCATCCCTCGCAGCAAGGATCACACCTTGTCATTCTCTCAAGGAACCTCGAGGTAAGTAAGTGCAGACGGTTGACAGGGTACATTAAGCCCGGGTACAGGTTCAATAGTCATCTCTCTGAGAGCTAGCTACGGCTCTGAGAAAGGCTATCGAAATTCGATAGATGGGCTAATAACTGTACGCTAGCGAGTTGAGATGCCGAATAGAAACACCACACTAATTTACTTTTCTACAAGGATCTGTCACTACGATACATTACCGGAGTGAGCTCACTACAAAACAATCTCATCGACTTTTCACCTCTGGACATCCCAGAGTGTGAACAATCTGCCTGATGTTCGAGACCACACTGTGAGGATGTTGTTGTCCAAAGATATTAGCGTCACAAGTAGGCTTACATTAACACTGCAATGAAGTTACTGTGAAAATCCCCTAGCCGCCACACTCCGGCGCCTGTTCGGGTACACTGAGGGAGAATTTAGCATGGCCAATGCACCTAACCAGCACGTCTTGCGGATTGTGGGAGGAAACCGGAGCACCCGGAGGAAACCCATGCAGACACGAGGAGAATGTGCAGACTCCGCACAGACAGTGGCCCAAGCCGAGAATCGAACCCGGATCCCTGGTCATGTGAGGCAGCAGTGCTAACCACTGCAGCACCGTGATATATAGGTTAGGTTAGGTAGGTAGGTAGGTGGATTGGCCACGCTAAATTGCTCCTCAGTGTCCAAAGAAGTGCAGGTTAGTGGGATTAGTGAGGTAAATATGTGGGGTTACAGGGATAGGGCAGACTTGATGGACTAAATGGCCTCGTTCTACTCTGTAGGGATTCTATGATTGATTCTGGTGGAGCACACTCTGCTTGATCAGTCTAATAAATAACTCCTTGCAAAGGAACACAGTTACTCCTCCCCACACCCTTCCCCACTCCCCCCCCCCCCCAGCCAGTTAAAGGCACAGTCACCAGTGGCAGAGCGATGGGAATGGGGGGGGGGGACGGGACGGGACGGGGGGCTGCTGCACAAGCTGGAATTGGAGGAGCGCAAGAGATCTCAGAGGGTCTTAGGAGCTGGAGGAGGTTACAGAGATAGGGAGGGTTTTAGGGCTGGAGGAGGCGACAAAGATAGGGAGGGTTGTAGGTGCTATAGGAGGGTTGTAGGGGCTGGAGGAGGTTACAGAGATAGGGAGGGTTGTAGGGGCTGGAGGAGGTTACAGAGACAGGGAGGGTTATAGAGGCTGGAGGAGGTTACAGAGATAGGGAGGGTTGTAGCGGCTGGAGGAGGTTACAGAGATAGGGAGGGTTGTTGGGTCTGGAGGAAGTTACAGAGATAGGGAGGGTTGTCAGGGCTGGAGGAGGTTACAGAAATAGGGAGGGTTGTAGGGGCTGGAGGAGGTTGCAGAGATGGGGAGGGGTGCAGGGGCTGGAGGAGGTTACAGAGATACAGAGAGTTGTAGGGGCTGGAGGAGGTTACAGAGATAGGGAGGGTTGTTGGGGTTGGAGGAGGTTACAGAGATAGGTAGGGTTGTAGGGGCTGGAGGAGGTTACAGAGATAGGGAGGGTTGTAGGGGCTGGAGGAGGTTACAGAGATAGGGAGGGTTTTCAGGGCTGCAGGAGGTTACAGAGGTAGGGAGGGTTGTGGAGGCTGGAGGAGATTATAGAGATAGGGAGGGTTGTAGGGGCTGGAGGAGGTTACAGAGATAGGGAGGATTGTAGGATCTGGAGAAGGTTACAGAGATAGATTTAAAGTGATGGGTTAAAGGATTAGTGGGGAGAAGGGAGAATTGTTTTCACGCAGAGTATAGTGGGGGGGTCTGGGACTCGCTGTCTGAAGGGAAGGTGGAGGCAGAGACCCCCTCCTCACTTTTCAACAAGTGCTCAGACTTGCACTTGAGGTGCTGTAACCTGCAAGATTAGGGACCATTGGCTAGAAAATGGGATGAAAGTGGATGGTGGTTGTGGGCCGGCACAGACAGAATGGACAGAATGCCTTGCTGTCAGTATTCTATGATATTCGGACATTCTGGATCTTTCCCACTCTCCCTCTTCTCCGATCTCTATTTACTCCCTCGTTCTCTCGCAACCAATTCCCTCCTCAACCTCCATCTTCTCCTACCTCTCCCCCTCCTTCGTTCCCTGGTATTTCCTGAGCATCTCCTTGTTTTCCTCCTCTCCTCCCAGCATCACCAAGGAAAGGTATCAGCCAAGGTATTACCAAGTACTTCAAAAAGATCTCAGCGGGCAGTGTTGGTAAACTGGCACTTATTACCATCCTTATGTAAGATGCTGCTGGGAGGCCTTTGTGAATGGCAAGAAACCACCTGGTACAATGACTGTCTTGCTGGGTCACTTCAGATGGGGTTTAAGTTTGTTTTGAATCGTTTATGGGATGTGGGTGTCTCTGGCTGGGCCCAGTATTCAGTGCCCATCCTTAATTGCCCCTTGAGAAGGTGGTGGTGAGCTGCCATCTTGAACCCACTGCAGTCCCTGCGGTGTAGGTGCTCCCACAGTGCTGTTAGGGAGGGAGTTCCAGGATTTTGACCCAGCCACAGTGAAGGAACGGCCGATATATTTCCAAGTCAGGATGGCGAATGGCTTGGAGGGGAACCCTCAAAGGTGGTGGCATTCCCAGGTATCTGCTGTCCTTATCCTTCTAGATGGTCGTGGTTGTGGGTTTGGATGGTGCTGCCGAAGGAGCCTTGGTGACTTCCTGCAGTGCATCTTGTAGACGGTACACACGGCTTCCATTGTGTGTCGGTGGGTGAATGTTTGTGGATGTGGTGCCAATCAAGCGGGGTTGCTTTGTCTTGGATGGTGTCAAGATTCTTGTGTTGTTGGAGCTGCACCCATCCAGGCAAGTGGGGAATATTCCATCACACTCCTGACTTGTGCCTTGTAGATGGTGGACACGCTTTGGGAAGTCAGGAGGTACACACCACAGGGTTTCTAACTTTTGACCTGCTCTGATACCCACAGTATTTATATAGCTAGTCCAGTTCAGTTTCTGGTCAATGGTAACCCCCAGGATGTTGATAGTGGGGGATTCAGCGATGGTAATGTGGAATTCGCTTCCCCTGCCCTTGACCCATTCACGGACACTGAGCATTGTCATGAAATGACAAAAGGAGGGAATGAGAATGTGTATACGGTAGATTGAGAAGAGGAAAGGGTTAACATTGGGATGCGTAACTAGGAATCAGTTGAGGGATAAACTGGTTATGGAAAGGGCCTGAGGTGAGGGTGACAAGGCTCACCGAAACTAATGATCACGTTAAAGAAACTGCTGATCGGTCATTGTGGTTCTGGCTTCGGAGGGATTGGCCTTTTGTTCTTGAAAGTAATCTAATCAGAAACTTTAATAGCCATGTCCTTACGTGGCTATCGCCTTTTGTTCTTGAATGTAATCTAATCAAAATGTAACAATACAGCTATGCCTTTATTGGCTAACAGAAGTATGTGGATGTATCTCCCGTTGTGTATAACTGAAACTGTTTTGTAAGCCAGACAGAGACTCACGAACCCATGCTTGATGCGCATGGTCTTGCGATCTCTCCTCCGATGCAATAAAGAAGGTTTGTGGAGAAACCTGTGTCTCATCAGTTTTTGATCCGACTTCCGAAAGTGAATTCCACAATTGGCGAGCCAACCAGGAGCCCAAACACACAGTACTGGTCGACCGGCGTCAGCGATTGAGACGGGGCGAGGAAGGACAGAGACGGACGGCGCCACAAGGTAAGATTAACCTTGGGTCCCTCTCTACCGTCCTGTGCTTCTATCTCAATCCCTTCGGCGAACTAGTAACTATCGTACGGGCTCCTCGAATCTGGACATAAGACAGTCTGAGAGACACAGGTAACAAGAAAGTGGAGGGTTCGAGTCCCCCACATGTGCCTGGAGGTTAGAGTCCACAGTACAATTGGCGAGCCAAAGGATTCGAGTCCCTAGTAAGAAATAAGTGGGTTAACAAGAAAGAGGTTCGAGTCCTCAGGGAATTAGGAATAAGTGGGTTAACAAGAAAGAGGTTCGAGTCCTCAGAGAATTTAGCAGCTAACTTCGCGATCGTGGGGGTTCGAGTCCCTGTAACGATTGAAATCTAACAGAACTGCACGGCCTTTAATGAAACGAAAGCTACAAACAAAAAGCAGCCAAAACCTGCACTAATGATTCAGGCTGGCAAAGTGGCTGAATAATAAAGTCACCAGTTTTCAAATTGTAAGCCTGCTGAATGCAAGGATGTAAAACCAACCAGAGCACCTCCGAGGTTACATTAAAAAAGGTAGGGATACAAATGAATTGGATAATATAACGGTGCACGCTAATACTGGGACTGATGCAATTGAAACATGCATGCATTTAGTGCCTACACTTCTGGACTGTATCTCTTAACGGTACTAACTGAAGCAGTTCCAATCACACCAGGAGGGTTGTGACCTGCATGCGGATTTGCCAGGCCAATCTACAGGGATTCGAATGCATTTTATCAATTGTCTTAAAAGCAAATTTGTTCAGGTAAATTTACATCAGTGTGGGGGGGAGGGGGTCTGGAACGCATCATTCAAAGGAAAAAAACTTCATGATGCATTCACTTTGCAGTTTTTTTTTGGCTGTTGTTGTTTAGCAGGCGAACCAATTCTGGGAACGCTCAACAGCTGAAAGCTGCTCCTCTCCTCACTATAAAAGCAAAGCACAGTGCAAACTGGCGCTTAAAAAGAGACTCAAAGTGCTCTTATTTGTTTTTGGGGAACCGCAACTTAAAAAATCGTTGAGTTTCTTTTTATTGAAGACATTTTTTTAACGGGGTCACTGACTCTTTTCCCCACCCTCTGGGAATTGGATGTTTGAGTGGATGGCACCTTGAGGTGGGGGGAATTGGAACAGTTTTTTTTTAAAACCAGGGACAGTGTCAAGCTTGAAGATTTGAATCTACTTTTTTTTAAAAAGCCACTGAGCGATGAATGGGTGCTGTTTCTTTGAGAGGGACGCGGTCCCTTTAAATGCTCTCAGACTCCCTGACACCGGGGATCGCCGCCGTTGGGTTGAATGGGGAACTGGTGGCATCACGTGATGCTGCCTGGCTTTTCTTAAAGGGGCAACGCACCCACTCGCCACAATTTGCAATTCCACCTTTTTTTTCCCTTGGAACTTGATGGCACAACTTTTTCCTCCGGCCGTATCCCGTTCATTTAATTTAAAAATGACTTGGAATCCCGGGTTTTAAAGCCTCGAATCTTTTTCTCTCATTCCCTCCTTCTCTCCGACTGTCTTGTGTCCAGATTCGAGGAGCCCAGAGGATAGTTACTAGTTCGCCGAAGGGATTGAGATCGAAGCACAGGATGGTAGAGAGGGACCAAGGTTAATCATACCTTGTGACGCCGTCTGTCTCTGTCCTTCCTCGCCCCGTCTCAATCGCTGACGCCGGTCGACCAGTACTATGTGTTTGGGCTCCTGGTTGGCTCGCCAATTGTGGAATTCGCTTTTGGAAGTCAGATCAAAAACTGATGAGACACAGGTTTCTCCACAAACCTTCTTTATTGCATCGGAGGAGAGATCGCTAGACCATGTGCATCAAGCATGGGTTCGTGAATCTCTGTCTGGCTTACAAAACAGTTTCAGTTATACACGACGGGAGATACATCCACATACTTCTGTTAGCCAATAAGGGCATAGCTGTATTGTTACATTTTGATTAGATTACATTCAAGAACAAAAGGCGATAGCCACGTAAAGACATGGCTATTAAAGTTTCTGATTAGATTACTTTCAAGAACAAAAGGCCAATCCCTCCGAAGCCAGAACCACAATTACCTATTAGCAGTTTCTTTAAAGTGATCATTAGTTTCGGTGGGCCTTGTCACCCTCGCCTCGGGCCCTCTCCATAACCAGTTTATCCCTCAACTGATTCCTAGTTACGCATCCCAATGTTAACCCTTTCCGCTTCTCAATCTACCTTATACACATTCTCATTCCCTCCTTTTGTCATTTCATGACAATCCTCAGTGTCCATGAATGGGTCAAGGGCAGGGGTTAGGGGATCGCATTTGGTTATGTTAATGAACAAGGCCCGTTTTCCAGGTAACAGATCCTGCATCGAAGACATCGTAGAATGCACTTAAGGACAGCAATCCCCACGAATATTCCCATGACCACCATTCCCACGTAGATTGCAGCATTAATTAACCAGTCACCACATCCACCGTATCCCCAGTTTCCCCAGCTGCCCCATCCTTTTCCTTCCTTTATAACCCCTAACTGTTGGTCAATCTGGTTCACAAAACGGTGATGTTAGCTGTGGCACCATCCAAACCCAAAATACACTTTCCCTCAAGTATGGAGCATACTCCACCTTGGCGTGCTAATAGATAGTCCAGGGCATATCGGTTTTGCAGTGAGAACAGTCTGAGGTTTTCCAGGCTCTGGGTAATCACCTTAAGGGCTCCCCGGGTTGAGTTGCCCAGAGTGGTGAGGTCACAAGCAAGATAGTTCCGGTTGTCAGCGGCCATCCGTCCAGAGGCTGCTCCCAGGGAGAAGAAACCAGCGGCGCCAAAACCATGAACTTGTCCTGGCGAAAGGGCTGTCAACTCTTTATAGTCTGCACAAAACTCTTCGGATACTTCTCGTTTGTGAATCCGTGCCGGGAGTGTATAATATTGACCCCCAGGTCTCCATTGTCCAGGGCAGGGTACAGCTGTTGGGTATAGGGTACCTATAGCTACCGAGTCAGGGTAAGGGTATGTGAGGTAATTAGTAACCATTCCATTATAGAAAAATAAATATCCATGGTCTGTGTACATAGTCTCGAAGCGTTCACTACCCTTAGTTTTGACCTTATAGTAAGTATTCTCAGTACCCAGATAGACATCTACTAGGTTAGAACAGTCACCAGTCTTCGGCCGTGATCATCCAGACGAGTGAGGTTGAACGTTTGACCACGAGCCCGAAGGTGGGTACCATTCATGTGGCCACAGACAAGTTGTTCTCCCTTAACCAAAGGTATGCACCTGGAATCAGCGCAGATGCACGTTACCCCATGTTCCTTATCCTGGTATGCACAGTGTCGGTGGCGACAGGCTTTGTGGAGGCAGGGGTTTTCTTTGCATATATAGATCTTGGAGCACCCCCATCCGTGTCCCGCAAAGCAATTTTCGTAGCCCCGGTTGTTCCTGGGAGGGTGGGAGCCGGGGACTCTCTGTTCCCACCAGAGGTTTTCTTTCCACCGGCTACCTCCCATCTCTTGTTCACCTTCCTTCTTCAGGGGTGGGTAATAGCAATCTGCCGGTGGGGCTAGGTTAGGATCGTATGGGAGCTTAATACGTTCGTTTTCGGGGAGTGTCTTTCTGGCAGTAGCACAATTAAGGGGGAGTTGTTCCCGGTCCCAAAGGGGATAGACTGAAAAGAGGGAACCAACTCCGATGGGGTTGGGATAACATACAATGGTATTTGTACCATCGAGGTATTGATGTACTTGATAGAAGTAGTTGCCGGTGATGTGGTTCTGGGGATGGGGAAGGTCCAGAACATCCAGGTTAGGGAATTCTCGTTTCTGTCGGACAAGGGAGTCGTCTTCCGCTCTTTCCTGCAGGAGGGGATCATCCACTAAGGCTTCCCTGAAGCACTTTCCGTTATAGAGAAAATGATCATATTTTCCCTCCGAGGGTTCTCTTTTACAGGTAAATTTGAATTTGCATCCCCAGTACCAACATGGTAAGGTCCAGAGATTGAGTTTGTCTAAAACCAATTTTCTATCTGCCTGGCCAAGGTACCCGTTACAGAAGTCTATTTTAATCACATTCCACCATCCAAATAAGCCTTCACGGGTGTCGTTACAGACAAGAACATTCCGTGGGCACAATGATGTACCTGATTGGATTGATTAGCCTTGCAAATAATGCTTCTAGCTTCTGACTCGAGGACTAGAGCCACTAGAACTCGCTCCTTTACCCATAAGCCCATTCCCTTTATACTAACTCCAATTTCCTTCAACTGTTACCTGCAGCGAGGGCGAGAGCAACGATAAGATCCCACTTTATAACAATCAAAAAGCGTTGGGGAGGAACAGTTAGAAAGTCCAGAAAGAGTCTGAGATCCTGGTTTTTGAAGTTGACAGGTCTTTTTTCATTAGTCGTTCTGGATTAGGTGTGAACAAGCTGTCCAACGCTTACAGTCACTCAGACGTATCCATCTTTCCTGCTCTTTCACCTTCACCGCGGTTGGGGTCTGTCGCAGAACTTGGAAGGGTCCTCTCCAGCGAGGTCCTAGTTTGGGTCGTTCCCAGTCACGAATCAGCACCCAGTCCCCGGTTTCGACTCCTTCCCAATCTCCATCCTTGTCGGGTGGAGGCCTGGTAGATTCCTTCACCTGAGTGTGTAAAAACTTAAGAGACATAGTCAATTGTTCAAAATATTGCTGGAGTTGGTCAGACATGACGTGTCGATCTATCTGGGGAGGAGGAGGTGTCGCACTATCCCATGAGGTTCTAAGTGGGTGCCCATATATTATCTCAGTGGCATTTAAACCGGTACCGGTATGGGGGGTAATGCGCATATGATAGAGTGCCAATGGGAGGACCTTTAGCCAATTCAGTCCTGTCTCAAGGGTGAGTTTGGTTAGCTTATCCTTAAGGATTCCATTTGCACGTTCTACCATCCCCGCGGCCCTTGGGTGATGGGAGCAGTGGAATTGTTGGTTAATTTTAAGCACAGAGCATAGTTCTTGGTTGATCTTTCCAATAAAGTGTGGCCCATTATCGGAAGAAAGTCTTCGTGGTATCCCAAACCTAGGGATCATTTCCTTTAGTAGGATCTGCACTACTGTGGAAGCCTTGTTGTTCGTTGTTGGGAATGCTTCGAGCCATTTGCTAAACACATCAACAATTACCAGGCAATACTTGTAACAATGCACTCTGGGTAGTTCGATAAAGTCCATCTGCAAAGTATCAAAGGGACTGGCTGGAATTGGTGTACTCCCTTTGTTGCAGCCAATAGATTTGCCGGGGTTGACTTTCTGGCGTATGAGACAGTTCTTTGCTCATTGCTCTGCCGACTCATTGAGTTGCGGACTCCACCATGTCCTTAGAAGGAGTCTACACATTCCCTCCTTTCCAAGGTGAGTGTCCGTATGTAACTGATCAATTAGCAAAGGCAGGAGGGTATCCGGAACGCAGACTTGACCAATAGGTCTACACCAAAGGGTGGTATCAGGATCCAAACGGCAGAGGAGTTTGGGCCCAGAGGGCTTTGGCGGTGGGTGCCTGAGAGAGATTGAGCCGGGAGGGGGGGGGGCTTAGAGTGGGATTGAAGAAGATTGGGCAGAGAGGATCGGGGGGGAGGGGGCCGAGAGAGATTTGGCAGCGGGGAAGTTTAGAGGCGTTTAAGTGGAGGGACTTGCGTGCGACCCGGGAATTATAACGCGCCTCCAAGGCATTCGTAAGGGGGAACTCACGAGTTTGGGCGGACAATCCTGATAAACAAACCTTCGAGTCGGACAAGGGGAATTGATACCTGGAGCAAACTGAGGCATCCAGTGAGGATGCGGTAGCTCCTGTGCCCAATAAGAAGGGGATCCGGAATGACTCTATTTCGAGTTAAAACATGGGCTCTTCCTCTGCCGGGGTGGTGAGGAGCAGGAAATTCCGGGGTGTTGGTAGGGTAACCTGTTCACCCACAAGAAGTCACTGTTGGAAGGGGTTGTGTGTCGAAAAAGGAGCTCAGCGACCTTGCGGGGGACGTGGGTGAGGTGGGCGAGGGCCACCTGTAGCCTGGCGGTGGGGGCATTCCCTTTGCCAGTGGTCCTGGGATCCGCAATTATAGCATCCAGTGGAGAAATTGGGGAAGGGTCCCTTTCTGGGTCCAGGGCCGTTTGGAGTATAAGACCGCGTGGGGACATAAGCGGGGGCCATATGAAGGAACATGGGGTCCATTCGGGTGGGTCAGATAGCTGTTGCCGTGCTTGTCGACCCATCCAGGTAAACACATCATAGGCTCCATCTGGTACGCCGTACGGAGGTGGTTGGGATGAGGCCAGTGTCGGGGGAGGGGGTGCTGAATCATTTCTTGCTTAACTACGATAGGGGTAGGGTCGGCGGACATTTTACATTGGTCCCAAAAGTGAGTGACTAAATTACGCATATCATGTTTGGATTTAGTGGACCAATCAAGGGTATGAGTCTTGATTGATTTGCATACATCGTCAGGGAGACATTGCATCAACGGTGCATTGAAATGCGGTGAAGCCCCCCCCCCGAATTGAAATCAGTATCCCCTGCATAAGTGGCGTAAGTAGAGCAGAAACGATCAAAAAATTCAGGGCCATCCTCCTCTCCCTTGGCTTTACAACTTAAGACACGGAATAGGTCAAGGGGTTGTTGAAGGGTCCTTCTCAGAGCCGTACGAATAAGGTCAATCTGATTCGTGGCTTGAGGTTGGGCCGTCTGAAACTCTTCCCAGGACGTTATATTGTCACTCAGGAAGCGCTGCCATTTTCCCCTTTTGGCTGCAGACAAGGTCATACAGCAGAGGCTGTATAGATCTCGGGAAGTTGCTTGGTAAATGCGAATGGTACTCATCAAATGATCAATAAAATCCTCGGACTTGGTCTTTTTGTCAGGGGCGTTATTCATTATCATCCACATTTCCTGTGGTTTCCACGGGGTGTAAACCTCAACAGTACCTGGTTGTCCGCCGTCAAGGTTAGGATTAGGGACCTGTCGCAGAGGGAATTGCCTAGAGGGGCGACCTGAGTGCTGAGGTTCCGGATCAGAATCTGACCCTGTTTCTGTCCCCGAGGAGGAGGAATCAGTCTGGTTTGAGTCTCCCACATACATATTATGTAATCTTCTTCTATGGCCTTTTTGTTTCTGGTCGAGCGTGAGGTGTTTTTAGTCTTTGGGGCAGGGCCGGGTGTCTTATCAGCATTAACTTTAGTCTGGCTGCGGGTATGTCCGGCTATCGGATCGGTGAGTACTCCCGATGTACCGGCTCCTGGCCCTCCAGAGGAGGGGGGGGTGGTTGTGGGATTATTGATTGGAGGGTAAGGGGGAGGGAGTGATACCTCCATGGAAGGAGATGAGGGATATAAATTTTGGCTGGAGGTCTGAGGATGGTGGGCTTGGGGCGCGGTAGGGTGCAGCCGGGACATGATGTAGTCTTCAGTCTCGGTTTCTTCCCCGTTATTAAAGAGGGCCTGCACTCCAGACATATCCATGGGCCCCATTTGTTTTTCAAAATCAGTCGCGACAAGAGGCCTCGCATTAACCTTTATATTGTGATCATGGGTTTCACATAAAGCTTTTAACACTTGCCAATGTCTAACATTGCCGGTATCATCCGTCGAGGGTATGTTTCTCTTTTTCGCATTAACCTGCCATGAATTTTGTTTCAATTTCTCATTTAATCTAGTAGCTACCTTAGTCCATCCAGACATAAGGTTTTTCCACTTTTGAGAGGCATTTGATTTCCATACCTCTTCCTCTGCCTTTTTACACTTTTCTCTAAATCCCAAGTACCTCCCAATGGCCATAATTCGTTACCCAATTTCTTATTTAGGCGCGCACTTAATCTCCGATACTTCTGATCTTCCTGTGGATTTTCCTTGCATAATTTCCCCAGCGGGGTGGATGGACCCGCCTTATCTAAAGTTTGACCCATACAGACTGCACAGTCTTACTCTTATGAGATTTCTCCTCTTAACAACCAGTCTAAGGCAGGACGTAGTTTTGTACGTGCAGTTCTATTAGATTTCAATCGTTACAGGGACTCGAACCCCAACGATCGCGAAGTTAACTGCCTAATTCCCTGAGGACTCGAACCTCTTTCTTGTTAACCCACTTATTTCTTACTAGGGACTCGAACCCTTTGGCTCGCCAATTGTACTGAATAAACCTGTGGACTCTAACCTCCAGGCACATGTGGGGGACTCGAACCCTCCACTTTCTTGTTACCTGTGTCTCTCCGACTGTCTTATGTCCAGATTCGAGGAGCCCGGAGGATAGTTACTAGTTCGCCGAAGGGATTGAGATCGAAGCACAGGATGGTAGAGAGGGACCAAGGTTAATCTTACCTTGTGGCGCCGTCCGTCTCTGTCCTTCCTCGCCCCGTCTCAATCGCTGACGCCGGTCGACCAGTACTATGTGTTTGGGCTCCTGGTTGGCTCGCCAATTGTGGAATTCGCTTTCGGAAGTCGGATCAGAAACTGATGAGACACAGGTTTCTCCACAAACCTTCTTTATTGCATCGGAGGAGAGATCGCTAGACCATGCGCATCAAGCATGGGTTCGTGAGTCTCTGTCTGGCTTACAAAACAGTTTCAGTTATACACGACGGAGATACATCCACATACTTCTGTTAGCCAATAAGGGCATAGCTGTATTGTTACATTTTGATTAGATTACTTTCAAGAACAAAAGGCAATAGCCACGTAAAGACATGGCTATTAAAGTTTCTGATTAGATTACTTTCAAGAACAAAAGGCCAATCCCTCCGAAGCCAGAACCACAATTACCTATTAGCAGTTTCTTTAACGTGATCATTAGTTTCGGTGGGCCTTGTCACCCTCGCCTCGGGCCCTTTCCATAACCAGTTGATCCCTCAACTGATCCCAAGTTACGCATCCCAATTTTAACCCTTTCCTCTTCTCAATCTACCTTATACACATTCTCAGTAATGCCATTGAATATCAAGGGGTAATGGTTAGATCCTCTCTTGTTGGTGATGGTCATTACCTGGCACTTGTGTGGCATGAATGCTACTTGCCACTTGTCAGCCCAAAGCCTGGATATTGTCCAGGTCTTGCTGCTTTAGCGTCTGAGGAGTCGCGAATGGTTCTGAATCCTTTTAGTGAACAGCCCCACTTCTGACCTTATGATGGAAGGAAGGTCATTGATGAAGATGATTGGGTTTCAAGCCCACCTTGCTGGGTATCAGTCCAAGGAGGCCCAGATTGGGTAAGGTTGGCAAGTCTCCTTCCCTGAATGGGCATTGCTGAACCAGCTGGTATATTAGCATCAACCTGATAGCTTCCCGAACACACATAGAGTCATAGAGGTTTACAGCATGGAAACAGGCCCTTCGGCCCAACTCATCCACGCCGCCATTTTAAAAAAAATCCCGATGCTAATCCCAATTGCCCGCATTTGGCCCATATCTCTCTATACCCATCATACCCATGTAACTATCTAAATGCTTTTTAAAAGGTGAAATTGTACCCGCTTCTACGACTACCTCTGGCAGCTTGTTCCAGACACTCGCCACCCTCTGTGGAAAAATTGCCCCTCTGGACACTTTTGTATCTCTCTCCTCTCACCATAAACCTATGCCCTCTAGTTTTAGACTCCCCTACCTTTGGGAAAAGATATTGACTATCTACCTTGTCTATGCCCCTCATTATTTTAGAGACCTCTATAAGGTCACCCCTCAGCCTCCTACGCTCCAGAGATTAAACTCCCAGTCTATTCAGCCTCTCCTTATAACTCAATCCATCAAGTCCCGGTAACATCCCAGTAAATCTTTTCTGCACTCTTTCTAGTTTAATAATATCCTTTCTATAATAGGGTGATCAGAATTGCACACAGTATTCCAAGTGTGGCCTTACCAATGTCTTGTACAACTTCAATAAGACATCCCAACTCCTGTATTCAATGTTCTGACCAAGCATGCCGAATGCCTTCTTCACCACTCTGTCCACCTGTGACTCCACTTTCAAGGAGCTATGAACATGTACCCCAAGATCTCACTGTTCTGTAACTCTCCCCAACGCCCTACCATTAACTGAGTAAGTCCTGCCTGATTCAATCTACCAAAATGCATCACCTCGCATTTTTCTAAATTAAACTCCATCTGCCATTCATCAGCCCACTGGCCCAATTGATCAAGATCCCGTTGCAATTGGAGATAACTTTCTTCACTGTCCACTATGCCACAAATCCTGGTGTCATCTGCAAACTTACTAACCATGCCCCCTATATTCTCATCCAAATCATTAATATAAATGACAAATAACAGTGGGTCCAGCACTGATCCCTGAGGCACACCGCTGGTCACAGGCCTCCAGTTTGAAAAACAACTCTCTACCACCACCCTCTGGCTTCTGTCAAGAAGCCAATTTTGTATCCAATGAAATACCTCACCCTGGATCCCGTGAGATTTAACTTTATGCAACAACCTACCATGCGGTACCTTGCCAAAGGCCTTGCTAAAGTCCATGTAGACAACATCAACTGCACTGCCCTCATCTACCTTCTTGGTTTCCCCTTCAAAAGACTCAATCAAATTTGTGAGACATGATTTTCCACTCACAAAGCCATGCTGACTGTCCCTAATCAGTCCCTATATCTCTAAATGCCTGTAGATCCTATCTCTCAAAATACCTTCCAACAATTTACCTACCACAGATGTGAGGCTCACTGGCCTGTAGTTCCCAGGCTTTTCCCTGCAGCCCTTTTGAAACAAAGACACAACATTTGCCACTCTCCAATCTTCAGGCACTTCACCCGTGACTATCGATGATTCAAATATCTCGGCGAGGGGACCCGCAATTTCCTCCCTAGCCTCCCACACTGTCCTGGGATATACCTCATCAGGTCCTGGGGATTTATCTACCTTGATGTCCTTTAAGACTTCCAGCACCTCCTTCTCTGTAATATGTACACTCCTCAAGACATCACTATTTATTTCCCCAAGTTCCCTAACATCCATGCTTTTCTCAATAGCAAATACTGATGAGAAATATTAATTTAAGATCTCACCCATCTCTTGTGGATCTGCACATAGATGACCTTGTTGATCCTTAAGAGGCCCTACTCTCTCCCTTGTTACTCTTTTGCCCTTTATGTATTTGTAGAAGCTCTTTGGATTCTCCTTTGCCTTATCTGCCAAAACAATTTTGTGTCCCCTTTTTGCCCTCCTGATTTCTCTCTTAACTCTACTCCTACACCCCCTATAGTTTTCAAGAGATTCACTTGATCCCAGCTGCCTATGCATGTCATGTGCCTCTTTCTTCTTCTTGACCAGGGCCTCAATATCCCGAGTCCTCCAGGGTTCCCGACTTCTGCCAGCCTTGTCCTTCACTCTAAGAGGAATGTGTTTACCCTGAACCCTGGTTAACACACTTTTGAAAGCCTCCCACTTACCAGACGTCCCTTTGGCTTCCCACAGACTCCCCCAATTAACTTTTGAAAGTTCCTGCCTGATACCATCAAAATTGGCCTTGCCTCAATTTAGTATTTTAACTTTTGGGCCAGACCTATCATTCTCCATCGCTATCTTAAAACCAATAGAATTATGGTCACTGGTCCCAAAGTGATCCCTCACTAACACTTTTGTCAGCTGCCCTTCCTTATTTCCCAAGAGGAGGTTAAGTTTTGCCCCCTCTCTGGTTAGGTCATCCATATACTGAATGAGAAATTCCTCCTGAATACACTCAACAAATTTCTCTCCATCCAACCCTCTAACACTATGGCTGTCCCAGTCAATGTTGGGAAAATTAAAATCTCCGACTATTAACACCCTATTTTTCTTGGAGCTATCTGTAATCTCCTTACATATTTGCTCCTCAATTTCCCGCTGACAATTTGGGGGCTTATAGTACAACCCTATCAAAGTGATTTCCCCCTTCTTATTTCTCAGTTCTACCCATATAGACTCAGTGGGCGAACCCTCGGATATATCCCCTCTCAGTACGGCCGTGATGTTTTCCCGAATCAAAAGTGCAACTCCTCCTCCTCTCTTACCTCCTGTTCTATCTTTCCTATAGCATCTGTACCCTGGAACATTGAGCTGCCAGTCCTGTCCCTCCCTTAGCCATGTTTCAGTAATTGCTATAATATCTCAGTCCCATGTACCCATCAATGCCCTGAGTTCATCTGCCTTGCCCGTTAGGCCTCTTGCATTGAAATAAATGCAGTTTTATCTGGACTTTCCTTGCTCTCTGTCTTGCGTTTGCCTGATCTGTCATGCTGAACATTTTCCTGAAGCTTATCACAATTCCAACTCTTGGAATGGTTCTCAAACTGACATTCCCTGAAATGTCACCAACTTTCTGTATTACTGGTTAAACAACACACTACATGTGTGCAGAACACACCGTGCAATTCATTACAATCCAGAGTAGTACAGCACAGAGAAAGGCCTTTCACCCCATCAGACCTGTGCTATCCCTTTCAAAGATCATTGCAGTTCATAGAATCCCTATAGTGCAGAAGGAGGCCCTTCAGCCCATCGAATCTGCACCAACCACAATCCCACCCAGGCCCTAATCCCACATATTTACCCTACTAATCCCCCTGACACGAGGGTCAATTTATAATGGCCAATCCACCTAACCCGCACATCGTTTGGACTGAGAAGAAACCAGAGCACCCAGAGGAAACCCACACAGACACGGGGAGAACGCGCAGATTCCACACAGACGGTGACCCGAGGCTGGAATTGAACCTGGGTCTCTAGCGCTGTGAGGCAGCAGCGCTAACCACTGTGCCGCCCATTACCGGCTAAGCAATCTAGCTACGAGGCCCGAGTGCCTTGTGTGTGCAGAACACACCGTGCAATTCATTACAATCCAGAATAGTACAGCACAGAGAAAGGCCTTTCGGCCCATCAGATCTGTGCTATCCCTGTCAAAGATCGTTGCCGTTAGTCCACCCTATGTCGCCAACATTGTTCCCAGCTTCAGCTGTTGATCCAATCCCCTTTCCTGATGACCTTGCATCCTTGACCTCATCAGGACTGGCCAATCATCATCGCTCGTTCTGTAGGCCAATGTTTCCTCCTGACTCTCATCCTTCTGCCACTCTGAACTCAAAAATTCAGCCCTCTGAGCCAGCTCCTCTTTCTTTAACCTGCAGCCTCTCTTTAATCCCCCCCATAGCCTTCCCAGCTCTGAGGGAATAACCCAGGTCCTCTGCCGTCTCCCTTTGTGGCTGTAAGAATCCGATCTCTGAAAGCATTCCTCCAGTAAATCCCGTCCGGATCCTCAGGATGGCACGGTGGCACAGTGGTTAGCCCTGCTGCCTCACAGCGCCAGGGACGCGGGTCGATTCCCAGCTTGGGTCAGTGTCTGTGCGGAGTCTGCACATTCTCCCCGTGTCTGCGTGGGTTTCCTCCGGGTGCTCCGGTTTCCTCCCACAGTCCGAAAGACGTGCTGGTTAGTTGCATTAGCTGTGCTAAATTCTCCCTCAGTGTACCCGAACAGGTGCCGGAGTGTGGCGACTAGGGGGTTTTCACAGTAATTTCATTGCAGTGTTAATGTAAGCCTACTTGTGACACTAATAGATGAGCACAATTGCCTTTGACCTCCCACTGCGAGCGTGGGCCGCAGAAATGGACCATAATCCTCCAGTTTGAGGCCACAATCTGATCAGACATGATTGGCGGGACAGGCCTGAGGGACCGAGTGGCCTCCTCCTGCTGCTAATTCATACCTCCTGAGTTTCTATTGGTTCAGTTCTATCGATTCACCACCTCTATATCCAGGATTCCAGATGCTTTATTGACCTGTTCCCTTCGATGCATGGGGAAACATGGCAGTTAAATCACTAGACGAGTAATCCAGAGCCCCCCTGCCCCTCTCTCCTACCCCCTCGACCTGAGCGCTCAAGGTGGCCCAGTGGTTAGCACTGCTGTCTCGCAGCACCAGCGACCCTGGTTCGATTCCCGGCTTGGGTCACTGTCTGTGCATAGTCTGCACGTTCTCCCCGTGTCTGTGTGGGTTTCCTCCGGGTGCTCCGGTTTTCCCCCACAGTCTGAAAGACGTGCTGGTTAGGTGCATTGGCCACGCTAAATTCTCCATCCGTGTACCCGAACAGGTGCTGGAGTGTGGCGACTCGGGAATTTCACAGTAACTTCATTGCAGTGTTAATGTAAGCCTACTTGTGACACTCATAAATAGAAGTGCAGGTTAGGTGGATTGGCCATGCTAAATTCCCCCTGAGTGTCAGGCAGACGAGCAGAGTAAATACGTGGGGTTACAGGGATAGTGTGTGGGTGGGATTGTAGTCGGTGCAGACTCAATGGGCCGAATGGCCTCTTTCGACACTGTAGGGATTCTATGATTCTATGAACTCAAGGAATATTAATTTGGCAAATTGAAACCAGAGTTGAAATCTCATCTGAGGCCAGGGAGTGGGATCTTGAAGCGACAGGTCGAGGTCAGAGGTCATGGTGGGAGAGGTGGGGAGAATTAAAATGGCCGACGACAGGCAGCTGGGCTGCGAGAGGGAAGGGGGTGTCACACTCGCGGACTTCTTTTGTGGGACACGGAGCGACCAGGCCCAGGCTGTCTCAACTTCACCTGCTTCACCAGTACCCTCTCAGTGGGAAATCTGCCGTCCCCTCCTGGTCTGGCCTACCCGTCACTCCAGGCCTGCTGTCACATGCTTCACTCTTAACTGTGATGACCGAGCAAGACACTCAGTTCACGGGACATTTAGACACGGGCAAAAAATGCTGAACTCACCCGTGACGGCGCCATCCCCTGAAAGAATACACTTTCAAAAAAGATAAATCTTCGCCTTTGCAGCAGGGGAGCGTGGGATTTGATTCTTTGGACAATTGTCACTGAATCACAGAGTTCTTACAGTGCAGCAGGAGACCATTCAGCCCATCGAGACTGTACCGACTCTCTGATAGAGTATCTGACCCTGCATCCCCCCGCCCTATCCCCAGAACCCCACATCTTTAGCATGGCCAGTCCCTCTAACCTGCACATCTTTGGACATTAAGGGGCAATTTAACATGGCCAATCTACCTAACCTACACACCTTTGGATGCCAACGGGTAATTTAGCACGGCCAATCCACCTAACCTGCACATCTTTGACACCAAGGAACAATTTAGCATTACCAATCCACCTAATCTACGCAGCCTCCCATCCATTGACTCTGTCTACACTTCCCGCTGCCACAGAAAAGCAGCCAGCATAATCACGGACCCCAGGCACCCCGGACATTCTCTCTTCCAGCTTCTTCCATCGGGAAAAAGATACAAAAGTCTGAAGTCACGTACGAACCGACTCAAGGACAGCTTCTTCCCTGCTGCCATCAGACTTTTGAATAGACCTACCTCATACTAAGTTGATCTTTCTCTACACCCCAGCTGTGACTGTAACACTACATTCTGCACTCTCTCCTTTCCTTCTCCCCTATGTACTCTGTGAACGGTATGCTTTGTCTGTATAGTGCGCAAGAAACAATACTTTTCACTGTATCCCAATACATGTGACAATAAATCAAATCAAATAACGTGGGACACTCGGGGGCAATTTAGCATGGCCAATCCCGCTAACTTGCACAGCTTTGAACACTAAGGGGCAATTTAGCACAGCCAATTCACCCAACCTGCCCATCTTTGGGCTGTGGGAGGAAACCTGAGCAAACCCAGGCAGACATGGGGAGAACGTGCAGACTCCACACAGACAGTGACCCAAGCTGGGAATCGAACCTGGGACCCTGGCGCTGTGAGGCAGCGGCACTAACCACTGTGCCGTCAGCTGAGGCCTCCGGGATTACCGGCAGCGTCACCACAGCCTCACCACGAACACTGTTCCGCGGAACTTACCCAGGCTCCCCCGGTGGAATTGGCTCGGCCAAAAAGAAAATAAAAACCAACCCGTGAAAACTCCCCAAACTGCTTCAGCCGAGAGAGCGCGAGAGAGGTCTCAGCAATCTGATCCCGCTATGATTCACTGTCAACTGTGTCCAGGAATCTGGGTAAAGGCAAGCAAAATCGATACCAAGATGAGGAACTGGGGGGTCACGAGAGAAAGAGAAAGCTTGCAAGGGAAGCAGAGTTCGAAGGGATATTTTGGTGTGGGACTCCACTGTCTCAGAAAATTCAGAGGACTTTTTATTTTGTGAGGCCCCCCCTCCCCCAGTCCGGAGTCAGGGGATCCACACCAGCGCTCCCCCTCCTCCCCGTCCTCCTCCTCTCGCTTCCCCTCCTCCTCCTCCCACTCACCCCTCCCCCTCCGTCCTCCTCGGGCAGATGGAACACAGACTGGACCGCCCCTGACCCTTGCAGGTCACCTCTGGTCATCAGGGGAGACGGTGGCCTGGTGGTTAGGCCCTTCCAGACCAGTAACCCGGCAAACCAGGATAATTTCCCGGGGGAAATGGAGATGGAAAATCGTGAGGAGTTCAAACAAAGAGGGATGAGAGAGAAAAAGTTTTTAAAAGACATTTGTCCCTCGCTCCAATTTTGAGGAGGGACTGCACTCAAACTCACACACACACACACACACACTCGCCCACCCACACTCGCCCACACACAAACACGAAAGGTGAACTCTGTTTTGCTCTCTGCAGTTCCTTGCTAGGCCGGCCTGTGTTTTCCCAACACTTTCTGTCTTTATTCTGCATCTCCAGCAGCTGCGGTGTTTTGGATTTAATTTTAGTGCCCTGAGGGGTCACGGGTTTCACCTCTTTGACCGCATTATGAACGCACCTGGCTTGTCCGTCAAGACCTGGGGTGAGTGGGACTCGAAAGCCGAGCTTCTGGCTCAGAGGCAGGGACGCTAACCCCACTGTGCCACTACAATCCCATTAACGGTGACCGTGACAACGATCATCGATTGTCGTAAACACAAATCTAGTTCACTGATGTCCTTTAGGGAAGGAAATCTGCCATCCTCACCTGGTCTGGCCGACATGTGACTCCAGAGCCACAGAAATGTGGCTGACTCTTAACTGAAATGGCCGAGTGAGCAATGGCCTCATGGTACTATCACTGGAACATTGATCCAGAAACTCAGCTAATGTTCTGGGGACCCGGGTTCGAATCGCGCCACTGCAAATGGTGGAATTTGAATTCAATTTTCGGATGGTGATGGCGAGCACGAGGGGACATAGCTTTAAATTGAGGGGTGAGAGATATAGGACAGATGTTAGAGGGAGGTTCTTTACTCAGAGAGTAGTAAGGGCATGGAATGCCCTGCCTGCAGCAGTAGTGGACTCGTCAACATGAATAGCATTCAATTGGTTATTGGACAAACATATGGATGATATTGGAATAGTGTCGATTAGAGGGGCTTTAGATTGGTTCCACTGGTCGGCGCAACATCGAGGGCCGAAGGGCCTGTACTGCGCTGTAATGTTCTATTCAGTTGAAGGGCAGTTATGAATGGGCAACATAGTACTCCCCTTGTCCCACCTTACATCCCATTGACTCTGCATTCAACTATAGCTGTCCTGGGAGTGTTTGATGGGACAGTGTAGAGGGAGCTTTACTCTGTATCTAACCCCGTGCTGTACCTGTCCTGGGAGTGTTTGATGGGACAGTGTAGAGGGAGCTTTACTCTGTATCTAACCCCGTGATGTACCTGTCCTGGGAGTGTGTGATGGGGACAGTGTCGAGGAAGCTTTACTCTGTATCTAACCCCATGCTGTACCTGTCCTGGGAGTGTTTGGTGGGGACAGTGTAGAGGGAGGTTTACTCTGTATCTGACCCTGTGCTGTACCTGTCCTGGGAGTGATGATGGGGACAGTGTAGAGGGAGCTTTACTCTGTATCTAACCCCGTGCTGTACCTATCCTGGGAGTGTTTGATGGGGACAGTGTAGAGGGAACTTTACTCTGTATCTAACCCCGTGCTGTACCTGTCCTGGGAGTGTTTGATGGGGTTAGTGTAGAGGGAGCTTTACTCTGTATCTAACCCCGTGCTGTACCTGTCCTGGGAGTGTTTGATGGGGTCAGTGTAGAGGGAGGTTTACTCTGTATCTCACCCCGTGCTGTACCTGTCCTGGGAGTGTTTGATGGGGACAGTGTCGGGGGAGCTTTACTCTGCATCTAACCCCGTGCTGTACCTGTCCTGGGAGTGTTTGATGGGGTCAGTGTAGAGGGAGGTTTACTCTGTATCTCACCCCGTGCTGTACCTGTCCTGGGAGTGTTTGATGGGGACAGTGTCGGGGGAGCTTTACTCTGCATCTAACCCCGTGCTGTACCTGTCCTGGGAGTGTTTGATGGGACAGTGTAGAGGGAGCTTTACTCTGTATCTAACCCCGTGCTGTACCTGTCCTGGGAGTGTTTGATGGGGACAGTGTCGGGGGAGCTTTACTCTGTATCTAACCCCGTGCTGTACCTGTCCTGGGGGTGTTTGATGGGGACAGTGTCGGGGGAGCTTTACTCTATCTTTAACTGAATTCTGGCTGTTTGCCAGTCCAGATTTGACGAGTTGCTCCATCTGTAGAGAATGTGTCGGTGTGACTGTAGTCGGACATGTGATCTGGGTTTTCTCTGAATGTCTGTTTCTCGCAGCGGGGGTGAAACAGGGGTTGTGGTTTTGTGGTGGATGTAATATTTTTCTCATGTGAGGCAGAGTTATTATAGTGTGTAGCTTCTCACACGCTGTATCTCTGTGTGTCTGTGTCACTGTCACTGCGTTCACATGACACATACCTGTAAACATGACCTTTCCCGTGTCCATGCTAATAACACACCGTGTGCGGCGAGACAGAACAGCTGAGAATATCCTTCATCAAATCTTCTAACCTTACAGCACGGAAGGAGGCATTCAGCCCGCTGGGTCTGTCCTGGTTCTTTCTGATTTGTCTGAATCCCACCCTGCACTTACCCCCATACCTCCTGCAATTTTTGCCTCTTCGATGGTGGGGGAGTCCAGGCCTAGGGGTCATAGTTTGAGGATAAGGGGTAAACCTTTTAGAACTGAGATGAGGAGAGATTTCTTCACCCAGAGGGTGGTGAGTGTGTGGAATTCACTACCACAGGAAGTAGTTGAGGCCGAAATGTCTGATTTCAAGAAGAAATTAGATATAGCTCTTGGGGCGAAAGGGATCGAGGGATATGGGGAGTACGGGGGGGGGTGGAAAATCAGGATATTGAATTCGATGATCAGCCATGATCAAAATGAATGGTGGAGCAGGCTCGAAGGGCCGAATGGCCTCCTCCTGCTTCTGGTTTTTATGCTTCTATTTATTTTTTACAAATTAACCTGGAATAAGCTTCCTGTGGCCTCCCAGATCACAACTTGCTGTGTTAAAAACTAGAAAACATGATCACCTATTAACTGAACGGAGATAGTGAGAGAGGGAGAGCGAGGCAGAGAGAGAGAGAGAGAGAGAGTGAGAGATAAACAGAGAGTGAGACAAAGAGATAGAGATAAATAGCAAGAGAGAGAGGTAAAGAGAGAGAGACAGATTGAGGTAGAGAGGGATAAAGAGCGAGAGAGCAAGAGTGAGAGAGAGATAAAGAGAAAGACAGAGTAATAAAGAGAGTGAGCAAGGTGAGAGGTTAAGAAAGAGAGAAACAGAGAGAGAAAGATGGGCAGATAGATAGAGAGGAAGAGAGAAGGAGGGAGTGAGATGGGTTGATGGATGGATAGAGGGACGTGTAGATGGATGGATGGATGGAGGGACGTGTAGATGGATGGATGGATGGAGGGACGTGTAGATGGATGGATGGATGGATGGAGGGACATGTAGATGGGATGGATGGAGGGATGTGTAGATGGATGGATAGAGGGACGTGTAGATGGATGGATGGATGGATGGATGGAGGGACATGTAGATGGGATGGATGGAGGGATGTGTAGATGGATGGATGGATGGAGGGACGTGTAGATGGGATGGATGGAGGGATGTGTAGATGGATGGATGGATGGAGGGACGTGTAGATGGATGGATGGAGGGATGTGTAGATGGATGGATGGATGGAGGGACGTGTAGATGGATGGATGGAGGGACGTGTAGATGGATGGATGGATGGAGGGACGTGTAGATGGGATGGATAGAGGGACGTGTAGATGGGATGGATGGAGGGATGTGTAGATGGATGGATGGAGGGACGTGTAGATGGATGGATGGATGGAGGGACGTGTAGATGGGATGGATGGAGGGACGTGTAGATGGATGGATGGATGGAGGGACGTGTAGATGGGATGGATGGAGGGATGTGTAGATGGATGGATGGATGGAGGGACATGTAGATGGGATGGATGGAGGGACATGTAGATGGGATGGATGGAGGGACGTGTAGATGGATGGATGGATGGATAGAGGGATGTGTAGATGGATGGATGGATGGATGGACGGACGATTTGCTTACTGACAGCAATTGCTAAGCTGTGATGAGGATATAAACATTAATTAACCACCGTTAACAGCTTAGTTACACACACACACACACACACACATACACATTCAAACCAAAATCAAACTGACAAATGGATTGCAGAAATCAGAACATTTCAGTGTACGAATGGTACACTGCACGATGCCAGCAGCTTTAACTAACAGGGTGGCATGACACCACTCTGTGTGTGAGATGTTACACTCCAGCAATCACCTCAGCTCGACTTGGTTCAAGCCTCAATCATTTCCATCCTGTGTTTGTGGGTTTGATACTGATACACACACACACACACACACACACACAGAGTTTTTATCTGCACTGTGTCTCAGGTTGTCTAACAGCTTTACAATTCTGTGGTTGGGAGGGTTTCGGTTGGAGTTTGCTCGTGGTAAGGGTGTGAGCCGGGAGCGCTGGACACTGACCCTGGGCCGGTGGGGGTGGGGGGTGGGGGCCTCAGTTCCTGGCACTTACTCACTGCCCAGTCATTAGAGAACAGGAAGCTGGATAATAATCCTCTCCGGACAGGCCCACATGTGCGTGCGAGGCAGTCCCCACACCCCTGCTCGAGTGATGATAACCTCAGCCCGCTGATTACAACAGTCATCTGCATTGGCAAAGCGCCTGTCACATCACAAATCATCCCAGAGAAGCGCCATTCGACAGGGAGTTCATCAGAGAGTGACATCCTGGAGCAATGAGGGAGTGGGAGGGAGGGAGAGGGACGGAGAGGGGAGAGGGAGAGAGAGGGAGGGAGAGGGGGGAGCGGAGAGGGGGAGTGGGGGGAGCGGAGAGGGGGAGTGGGGGGAGCGGAGTGGGGGGAGCGGAGTGGGGGGAGCGGAGTGGGGGAGTGGGGGGAGCGGAGAGGGGGAGTGGGGGGAGCGGAGAGGGGGAGTGGGGGGAGCGGAGAGGGGGAGTGGGGGGAGCGGAGCGGGGGGAGCGGAGAGGGGGAGCGGAGAGGGGGAGCGGGGGAGAGGGGGAGCGGAGAGGGGGAGCGGAGAGGGGGAGCGGAGAGGGGGAGCGGGGGGAGAGGGGGAGCGGGGGGAGAGGGGGAGCGGGGGGAGCGGAGAGGGGGAGTGGGAGTGAGGGGGGCGGAGAGAGGGAGTGGGAGGTGCAGAGAGGGAGAGAGAGCTGGGGGTGGAGGGAGAGAGAGCTGGGGGTGGAGGGAGAGAGAGCTGGGGGTGGAGGGAGAGAGAGCTGGGGGTGGAGGGAGAGAGAGCTGGGAGGGGAGGGAGAGAGAGCTGTGGGGGGGGAGGGAGAGAGCTGTGGGGGGGGGGAGGGAGAGAGAGCTGTCGGGGGGGAGGGAGAGAGCTGTGGGGGGGGGAGGGAGAGAGCTGTGGGGGGGGAAGGGAGAGAGAGCTGTGGGGGGAGAGGGAGAGAGCTGTGGGGGGGGGAGGGAGAGAGCTGTGGGGGGGGAGGGAGAGAGCTGTGGGGGGGGAGGGAGAGAGCTGTGGGGGGAGGGAGAGAGAGCTGTGGGGGGAGGGAGAGAGAGCTGTGGGGGGAGGGAGAGAGAGCTGTGGGGGGAGGGAGAGAGAGCTGTGGGGGGAGGGAGAGAGAGCTGTGGGGGGGGAGGGAGAGAGCTGTGGGGGGGTGGAGGGAGAGCGAGCTGTGGGGGGGAGGGAGAGAGAGCTGTGGGGGGAGGGAGAGAGAGCTGGGGGGCGGGGGGAGAGAGAGAGAGAGAGCTGTGGGGGGGAGGGAGAGAGAGACAGAGTGGGAGAGAGACAATGAGAGAAAGAGAGAGAGGGAGTGGGAGAGATAAAAAGGGAGAAGAAGCCAAAGGGCTTCCTTCGGCACTGTAGGTTTCGATGAACCCACCAAACTGTGGCGTACATGGACACTGGTTCCTTACAGTCGCAGGACAGGTGGATAAAGTGGTTAAGAAGCCATATGAGAGACTTGCCTTTATTAGCTGAGATGTAGAGTTTAAGAGCAGGGAGGGTTGTACTGGATTTGTATAAAACGTTGGTTAGGTCACAGCTGGGGTAGTGTGTGCAGTTCTGGTCGCTACATTATAGGATGGATGTGATCGCACTGGAAAGGGCGCAGAGGAGATTCACCAGGATGCTGTCAGGGCTGGAGAGTTTTAGTGATGTGGAGAGACGGGTAGTTTTCCTTGGAGCAGAGGAGACTGAGGAGGGGGAAGGGACATGATTGCGATGTCTAAAAGTATGAAGGGCATAGATAGACAGGAAGAAACCTTTCCCCTCGGTGGAGGGATCAGTAACCAGGAGGCATAGATTTGAGGTAAAGGGCAGGTGGTTGAGGGGGGATGTGAGGAAAAACATTTTTATCCGGAAGGGCTGGGAGTCTGGAACTCACTGAGACTCTCATAACATTTACCAAGTATTTAGATGTGCAATTGTGATGCAAATGCATACAAGGCTATGGGCCAAGAGCTGGAAAATGGGATCAGAATAATTGGGTGGTTTGTCTTTGACTGGGGCAGAAATAATGGGCCGAAGGGCCTTTTTCTGGGCTATAGACATCTATGACTCTATAAATCACCTGCCTTCCAAGTTCCTCTCAGAGACCCTCTCTTTTCCACTGGTGTTCCGGTTTCCTCCCACAGTCTAAAGATGAGCAGTTTAGGTGGATTGGCCATGCTAAATTGCCCCTTAGTGTCCAAAGATGTGCGGGTTAGGTGGATTAGCCGGGTAAATATGTGGAGTAACGGGAATAGGGCAGGGGGGAAGAGGGCCTGTGTAAGATACTGTGTTACAGAGTCAGTGCAGACTTGATGGGCCGAATGGCTTCCTTCTGGGATTCTGATAACCTTCGGAGCTCTCTCTTCCGACATCCGCCCTTTAACTGGACCTCCTGCCCCCTGATGTGTCAACAAGATATCTTGTTTTGTTTATCTGAATTCAAAGAACAATACAGCACAGGAACAGGCCCTTTGGCCCTCCAAGCCCGCGCCGCTCCCCGGTCCAGGATTGAATCCTGAATCCAGGATCCCCGCCCATATTGACAAACAGAAATTTCCTGCCAATTCCAACAATTCCTGACCCTGTTTTGCTTTTGGTTTCGCCTTCCTGCAACTCTTGCTATTACTTTCATAATGAGCTCCATCTGACTGGACTGTGATATATAAGCAGGAATTCTCAGTCAGGCTGGAATGCCGAGGATAGACCTGCCTGCAGTGCCCCCACATCAGGAACCCACCCACCCATCTATCCATCCAGCCGAGGGGGTGAGGGGGTGGGATAAAGTCTCTGCTGGGAGTCTCCCGCAATCCCTGGACATCACTGCCTCCAGGCAAAGCAGGTAAGGGTCACTTGCTCTGAGAGAGGGGTGACTACAGACAGTTCCCCAGTGGAGGGGGTGGGGGTTGTGAGGGTGTGTGTGTGTGGGGGGGAGGGGGGTGAGAGAGTGTGTGTGTGTGGGGGGGGGGGGGTGAGAGAGTGTGTGTGTGGGGGGGGGTGAGAGAGTGTGTGTGTGGGGGGGGGGGTGAGAGAGAGTGTGTGGGGGGGGGTGAGAGAGTGTGTGTGTGGGGAGGGGGGGCGAGAGAGTGTGTGTGTGGGGGGGGTGAGAGAGTGTATGGGGGGGGGTTGAGAGAGAGTGTGTGTGTGGGGGGTGAGAGAGTGTGTGTGGGGGGTGAGAGAGAGTGTGTGTGGGGGGGGTGAGAGAGAGTGTGTGTGGGGGGGTGAGAGAGAGTGTGTGTGGGGGGGGTGAGAGAGAGTGTGTGTGTGGGGGGGTGAGAGAGAGTGTGTGTGGGGGGGGTGAGAGAGAGTGTGTGTGTGGGGGGGTGAGAGAGAGTGTGTGTGGGGGGGGTGAGAGAGAGTGTGTGTGGGGGGGGTGAGAGAGAGTGTGTGTGGGGGGGGGGGTGAGAGAGTGTGTGTGGGGGGGGTTGAGAGTGTGGGATGTGTGAGGTTGTGGATGGGGGGGGTGTGAGGGTGTGTGGAGGGGGGTTTGTGAGGGTGTGTGGAGGGGGGTTTGTGAGGGTGTGGAGGGGGGTTTGTGAGGGTGTGGAGAGGGAGATATGAGGGTGTGGAGGAGAGCAGAGGGGCTACGGATCCCCCCTCCCCCCTGCACTAAAGCCTCCCCTTTTGTAACCCGGGTCAGGGAGCGAGAGACGCAGAGGAAGATCCCACAAGCTCCTATCCAATCATTTGATTTGATTTATTATTGTCATGTGTAGTGGAAAGTATTGTTCCTTG
>NW_027593519.1:0-31000 GCF_964213995.1 Mustelus asterias
GGGAGGGAGCACGAGGGGGGGCGGAGAGGGCACGAGGGGTGGAAGAGGGGGACGAAGGAGCAAGGGGGCGAGAGGGAGGGAGGAGGCACGAGGCAGGGAGGGGGCGCGCGTGAGGGAGGGGGCGCGAGGGAAGGAGGGGGCGCGAGGGAAGGAGGAGGTGTGAGGGAGGGAGGGGTGCGAGGGAGGGAGGGGGTGTGAGGGAGGGAAGAGGCGCGACGGAGGGAGGGGGTGCGAGGGAAGGAGGGGGTGCGAGGGAAGGAGGGGGTGTGAGGGAGGGAGGGGGCGCGAGGGAAGGAGGGGGTGTGAGGGAGGGAGGGGGCGCGAGGGAGGGAGGTGGCGCGAGGGAGGGAGGGGGCATGACGGGGGGGGTTGAGGGGGCATGAAGGAGGAAGGGGGCGCGAGAGAGGGGGCGGCAGGGAGGGGGGGGAGGGTGGGCGAGGGAGGGTGGGAGTGCGAGGGAGGGTGGGGGCTCGAGGGAGGGCGGGGGCGCGAGGGAGGGTGGGGGCGCGAGGGAGGGTGGGGGCGCGAGGGAGGGTGGGGTGCGCGAGGGAGGGAGGGAGCGCGAGGGAGGGAGGGAACGCGAGGGAGGGAGGGAGTGCGAGTGAGGGAGGGAGCGCGAGGGGGGGGGCGGAGAGGGCACGATGGGTGGAAGAGAGGGACGAAGGAGGAAGGGGGCAAGAGGGAGGGAGGAGGCACGAGGCAGGGAAGGGGCGCCCGTGAGGGAGGGGACGCGAGGGAAGGAGGGGGCGCGAGGGAAGGAGGGGGTGCGAGGGAGGGAGGGGGCGCGAGGGAGGGAGGGGGCACGAGGGAAGGAGGGGGCGCGAGGGAAGGAGGGGGCGCGAGGGAAGGAGGGTGTGCGAGGGAGGGAGGGAGCGCGAGGGAGGGAGGGAACGTGAGGGAGGGAGGGAATGCGAGTGAGGGAGGGAGCGCGAGGGGGGGCGGAGAGGGCACGAGGGGTGGAAGAGAGGGACGAAGGAGGGAGGGGGCGCAAGGGAGGGAGGGGGCACGAGGGAGGGAGGGGGCGCGAGGGAGGGAGGGAGCGCGAGGGAGGGAGGGAGCGCGAGGGAGGGAGGGGGCTCGGGGGAGGGAGGGGGCGCGAGGGTGGGAGGGGGAGCGAGGGAGGGAGGGGGCGCGAGGGAGGGAGGGGGCGCGAGTGCGGGAGGGGGCGTGAGAGCGGGAGGAGGCGCGAGGGAGGGAGGGTGCACGAGTGAGTGAGGGGGTGCAGGGGAGGGATGGGGCGCGAGAGGGGGCAGTGGGGGCGCGAGGGAGGGTGGAGGCGCGAGGGAGGGTGGGGGCGCGAGGGAGGGTGGGGCGCGAGGGAGGGTGGGGCGCGAGGGAGGGTGGGGGCGCGAGGGAGGGTAGGGGCGCGAGGGAGGGTGGGGGCGCGAGGGAGGATGGGGGCACGAGGGAGGGTGGGGGCGCGAGGGAGGGTGGGGGCGCAAGGGAGGGTGGGGGCGCGAGGGAGGGTGGGGGCGCGAGGGAGTGAGGGGGCGCGAGGGAGGGTGGGGGCGCGAGGGAGGGTGGGGGCGCGAGGGAGGGTGGGGGCGCGAGGGAGGGTGGGGGCGCGAGGGAGGGTGGGGGCGCGAGGGAGGGTGGGGGCGCGAGGGAGGTTGGGGGCGCGAGGGAGGTTGGGGGCGCGAGGGAGGTTGGGGGCGCGAGGGAAGGAGGGAAGCGAGGGAAGGAGGGGCGCGAGGGGGGGAGGGGGCGCGAGGGAGGGAGGGGCGCAAGGGAGGAAGGGGGCACGAGGGAGGGAAGGGGCGCGAGGGAGGGAAGGGGCGCGAGGGAGGGAGGGTGCGCGAGGGAGGGAGGGTGCGCGAGGGAGGGAGGGAGCGCGAGGGAGGGAGGGAACGCGAGGGAGGGAGGGAATGCGAGTGAGGGAGGGAGCGCGAGGGGGGGCGGGGAGGGCACGAGGGGTGGAAGAGAGGGACGAAGGAGGAAGGGGGCAAGAGGGAGGGAGGAGGCAGGAGGCAGGGAGGGGGCGCCCGTGAGGGAGGGGACGCGAGGGAAGGAGGGGGCGCGAGGGAAGGAGGGGGTGCGAGGGAGGGAGGGGGCGCGAGGGAGGGAGGGGGCGCAAGGGAAGGAGGGGGCGCGAGGGAAGGAGGGTGTGCGAGGGAGGGAGGGGGCGCGAGGGAGGGAGGGGGCGCGAGGGAGGGAGGGGGCGCGAGGGAGGGAGGCGGCACGAGGGAGGGAGGGGGCACGAGGGAGGGGGCACGAGGGAGGGAGGGAGCGCGAGGGAGGGAGGGAGCGCGAGGGACGGAGGGGGCTCGGGGGAGGGAGGGGGCGCGAGGGTGGGAGGGGGCGCGAGGGAGGGAGGGGGCGCGAGGGAGGGAGGGTGCGCGAGGGCGGGAGGGGGCGTGAGAGCGGGAGGAGGCGCGAGGGAGGGAGGGTGCACGAGTGAGTGAGGGGGTGCAGGGGAGGGATGGGGCGCGAGAGGGGGCAGTGGGGCGCGAGGGAGGGTGGGGGCGCGAGGGAGGGTGGGGGCGCGAGGGAGGGTGGGGCGCGAGGGAGGGTGGGGCGCGAGGGAGGGTGGGGGCGCGAGGGAGGGTGGGGGCGCGAGGGAGGGTGGGGGCGCGAGGGAGGGTGGGGGCGCGAGGGAGGGTGGGGGCGCGAGGGAGGGTGGGGGCGCGAGGGAGGGTGGGGGCGCGAGGGTGGGGGCGCGAGGGGAGGGTGGGGGCGCGAGGAGGGGGTGGGGGCGTGAGGGAAGGTGGGGGCGCGAGGGAGGGTGGGGCGCGAGGGAGGGTGGGGGCGCGAGGGAAGGAGGGATGCGAGGGAAGGAGGGGCGCGAGGGAGGGAGGGGGCGCGAGGGAGGGAGGGGGCGCGAGGGAGGGAGGGGCGCAAGGGAGGAAGGGGGCACGAGGGAGGGAGGGGGGGCGCGAGGGAGGGAGGGGATGCGAGGTAGGGAGTGGGTCCGAGGGAGGGAGCGGGAAAGTTTGGGGATGGAGGGGGCACGTTGGGGGGGCGGAGGGGCGCGAGGGGGGGGTGGTGGTGCACATGGGGGGGCAGAGGGGTTGCGAGGGGACACACGGGGGGGAAGAGGGGGTACGAAGGAGGAAGGGAGCGTGAGGGGGGGCGAGGGAGGTGGGGGCGAGGGGAGGGCGGGAGGGGCGCGAGGGAGGGAAGGGGCGCGAGGGAGTGATGAGGGGAGGGGCACGAGGGTGGGACGTGGCGCGAGGGAGGCAAGGGGGACGAGGGAGGGAAGGGGCGCGAGGGAGGGAAGGGGCGCCAGGGAGGGAAGGGGCGCGAGGGAGGGAAGGGGCGCGAGGGAGGGAAGGGGCGCGAGGGAGGGAGGGTGCACGAGGGAGGAGGAATGCGAGTGAGGGAGGAGCGCGAGGGGGGGGGCGGAGAGGGCACGAGGGGTGGAAGAGAGGGACGAAGGAGGAAGGGGGCAAGAGGGAGGGAGGAGGCACGAGGCAGGGAGGGGGCGCCCGTGAGGGAGGGGACGGCGAGGGAAGGAGGGGGCGCGGGAAGGAGGGGGTGCGAGGGAGGGAGAGGGCGCGAGGGAGGGAGGGGGCGCGAGGGAAGGAGGGGGCGCGAGGGAAGGAGGGGGCGCGAGGGAAGGAGGGGTCGCGAGGGAGGGAGGGGGCGCGAGGGAGGGAGGGAGCGCGAGGGAGGGAGGGGGCACGAGGGAGGAGGTGGCACGAGGGAGGGAGGGAGCGCGAGGGAGGGAGGGAGCACGAGGGAGGGAGGGGGCTCGGGGGAGGGAGGGAGCGCGAGGGAGGGAGGGAGCACGAGGGAGGGAGGGGCGCGAGAGGAGGGAGGGAGCACGAGGGAGGGAGGGGGCACGAGGGAGGGGAGGGGGCACGAGGGAGGGAGGGAGCGCGAGGGAGGGAGGGAGCACGAGGGAGGGAAGGGGCTCGGGGGAGGGAGGGAGCGCGAGGGAGGGAGGGAGCACGAGGGAGGGAGGGGGCACGAGGGAGGGAGGGAGCGCGAGGGAGGGAGGGAGCACGAGGGAGGGAGGGGGCGCGAAGGAGGAGGGGGCACGAGGGCGAGAGGGGGCGAGAGGGCGGGAGGAGGCGCGAGGGAGGGAGGGGGCACGAGTGAGTGAGGTGGTGCAGGGGAGGGATGGGGCGCGAGAGGGGGCAGTGGGGGCGCGAGGGAGGGTGGGGGCGCGAGGGAGGGTGGGGGCGCGAGGGAGGGTGGGGCGCGCGGGAGGGTGGGGGGCGCGAGGGAGGGTGGGGCGCGAGGGAGGGTGGGGGCGCGGGAGGGTGGGGGCGCGAGGGAGGGTGGGGCGCGAGGGAGGGTGGGGGCGCGAGGGAGGGTGGGGGCGCGAGGGAGGGTGGGGGTGCGAGGGAGGGTGGGGGCGCGAGGGAGGGTGGGGGCGCGAGGAGGGTGGGGGCGCGAGGCAGGGTGGGGGGCGAGGGGAGGGTGGGGCGCGAGGGAGGGTGGGGGCGCGAGGGAGGGTGGGGGCACGAGGGAGGGTGGGGGCGCGAGGGAGGGTGGGGGCGAGGGAGTGAGGGGGCGCGAGGAGGGTGGGGGCGCGAGGGAGGGCGGGGGCGCGAGGGAGGGCGGGGCGCGATGGAGGGGGGGGCGCGAGGGAGGGTGGGGGCGCGAGGGGAGGGTGGGGGCGTGAGGGAAGGAGGGAGCAAGGGAAGGAGGGGCGCGAGGGAAGCAGGGGCGCGAGGGAGGGAGGGGGCGCGATGGAGGGAGGGGGCGCGAGGGAGGGAGGGGCGCAAGGGAGGAAGGGGGCACGAGGGAGGGAGGAGGGGGCGCGAGGGGAGGGAGGGGATGCGAGTGAGGGAAGGGGGATGAGGGAGGGAAGGGGCGCGAGGGAGGGAAGGTGTGCGAGGGATGGAAGGGGCGCGAGGGAGGAAGGGAGCGCGAGGGAGGGAGGGTGCGCGAGGGAAGGAGGGAGCGCGAGGGAGGGAGGGAGCGCGAGGGAGGGAGGGAACGCGAGGGAGGGAGGGAACGCGAGGGAGGGAGGGGAACGCGAGGGAGGGAGGGAACGCGAGGAGGGAGGGAACGCGAGGGAGGGAGGGAACGCGAGGGAGGGAGGGAACGCGAGGGGAGGGAGGGAACGCGAGGGAGGGAGGGAACGCGAGGGAGGGAGGGAACGCGAGGGAGGGAGGGAGCACGAGGGGGGGGCGGAGAGGGCACGAGGGGTGGAAGAGGGGGACGAAGGAGCAAGGGGGCGAGAGGGAGGGAGGAGGCACGAGGCAGGGAGGGGGCGCGCGAGGGAGGGGCGCGGAGGGAAGGAGGGGGCGCGAGGAAGGAGGAGGTGTGAGGGAGGGAGGGGGCGCGAGGGAGGGAGGGGGTGTGAGGGAGGGAGGAGGCGCGAGGGAGGGAGGGGGCGCGAGGGAAGGAGGGGGCGCGAGGGAAGGAGGGGGCGCGAGGGAAGGAGGGAGTGTGAGGAGGGAGGGGGCGCGAGGGAAGGAGGGGGTGTGAGGGAGGGAGGGGGCGCGAGGGAGGGAGGTGGCGCGAGGGAGGGAGGGGGCGTGAGGGAGGGAGGGGGCGTGAGGGAGGGAGGGGGCGCGAGGGTGTGAGGGGGCGCGAGGGAGGGAGGGGGTGCGGGGAAGGGAGGTGGTGCAGGAGAGGGGAGGGGGCGTGAGAGGGGGCATGACGGTGGGGGTGGAGGGGGCATGAAGGAGGAAGGGGGCGCGAGGGAGGGGGCGGCAGGGAGGGAGGGTGGGAGTGCGAGGGAGGGTGGGGGCGCGAGGGAGGGTGGGGGCGCGAGGGAGGGTAGGGGCGCGAGGGAGGGTGGGGGCGCGAGGAGGATGGGGGCGCGAGGGAGGGTGGGGGCGCGAGGGAGGGTGGGGGCGCAAGGGAGGGTGGGGGCGCGAGGGAGCGTGGGGGCGTGAGGGAGTGAGGGGGCGCGAGGGAGGGTGGGGGCGCGAGGGAGGGTGGGGGCGCGAGGGAGGGTGGGGGTGCGAGGGAGGGTGGGGGCGCGGGGAGGGTGGGGGCGCGAGGGAGGGTGGGGGCGCGAGGGAGGTTGGGGGCGCGAGGGAAGGAGGGAAGCGAGGGAAGGAGGGGCGCGAGGGAGGGTGGGAGCGCGAGGGAGGGAGGGGCGCAAGGGAGGAAGGCGGCACGAGGGAGGGAAGGGGCGCGAGGGAGGGAAGGGGCGCGAGGGAGGGAGGGTGCGCGAGGGAGGGAGGGTGCGCGAGGGAGGGAGGGAGCGCGAGGGAGGGAGGGAACGCGAGGGAGGGAGGGAACGCGAGGGAGGGAGGGAATGCGAGTGAGGGAGGGAGCGCGAGGGGGGGGCGGAGAGGGCACGAGGGGTGGATGAGAGGGACGAAGGAGGAAGGGGGCAAGAGGGAGGGAGGAGGCAGGAGGCAGGGAGGGGGCGCCCGTGAGGGAGGGGACGCGAGGGAAGGAGGGGGCGCGAGGGAAGGAGGGGGTGCGAGGGAGGGAGGGGGCGCGAGGGAGGGAGGGGGCGCAAGGGAAGGAGGGGCGCGAGGGAAGGAGGGTGTGCGAGGGAGGGAGGGGGCGCGAGGGAGGGAGGGGGCGCGAGGGAGGGAGGGGCGCGAGGGAGGGAGGCGGCACGAGGGAGGGAGGGGGCACGAGGGAGGGGGGGCGCGAGGGAGGGAGGGAGCGCGAGGGAGGGAGGGAGCGCGAGGGACAGAGGGGGCTCGGGGGAGGGAGGGGCGCGAGGGTGGGAGGGGGCGCGAGGGAGGGAGGGGGCGCGAGGGAGGGAGGGGCGCGAGGGCGGGAGGGGGCGTGAGAGCGGGAGGAGGCGCGAGGGAGGGAGGGTGCACGAGTGAGTGAGGGGGTGCAGGGGAGGGATGGGGCGCGAGAGGGGGCAGTGGGGCGCGAGGGAGGTGGGGGCGCGAGGGAGGGTGGGGCGCGAGGGAGGGTGGGGCGCGAGGGAGGGTGGGGCGCGAGGGAGGGTGGGGGCGCGAGGGAGGGTGGGGGCGCGAGGGAGGGTGGGGGAGCGAGGGAGGGTGGGGGGCGCGAGGGAGGGTGGGGGCGCGAGGGAGGGTGGGGGCGCGAGGGAGGGTGGGGGCGCGAGGGAGGGTGGGGGCGCAGGGAGGGTGGGGGCGCGAGGGAGGGTGGGGGCGCGAGGGAGGGTGGGGGCGTGAGGGGAGGGTGGGGGCGTGAGGGAGGGTGGGGGCGCGAGGGAGGGTGGGGCGCGAGGGAAGGAGGGATGCGAGGGAAGGAGGGGCGCGAGGGAGGGAGGGGGCGCGAGGGAGGGAGGGGGCGCGAGGGAGGGAGGGGCGCAAGGGAGGAAGGGGGCACGAGGGAGGGAGGGGGGGGCGCGAGGGAGGGAGGGATGCGAGGTAGGGAGTGGGTCCGAGGGAGGGAGCGGGAAAGTTTGGGGATGGAGGGGGCACGTTGGGGGGGCAGAGGGGTTGCGAGGGGACACACGGGGGGGAAGAGGGGGTACGAAGGAGGAAGGGAGCGTGAGAGGGGGGCGAGGGAGGTGGGGGCGAGGGGAGGGCGGGAGGGGGCGCGAGGGAGGGAAGGGGCGCGAGGGAGTGATGAGGGGAGGGGCACGAGGGTGGGACGTGGCGCGAGGGAGGCAAGGGGGACGAGGGAGGGAAGGGGCGCAAGGGAGGGAAGGGGCGCGAGGGAGGGAAGGGGCGCGAGGGAGGGAAGGGGCGCGAGGGAGGGAAGGGGCGCGAGGGAGGGAAGGGGCGCGAGGGAGGCAGGGTGCGAGGGAGGGAGGGAATGCGAGTGAGGGAGGGAGCGCGAGGGGGGGGCGGAGAGGGCACGAGGGGTGGAAGAGAGGGACGAAGGAGGAAGGGGGCAAGAGGGAGGGAGGAGGCACGAGGCAGGGAGGGGGCGCCCGTGAGGGAGGGGACGCGAGGGAAGGAGGGGGCGCGAGGGAAGGAGGGGGTGCGAGGGAGGGAGGGGCGCGAGGGAGGGAGGGGGCGCGAGGGAAGGAGGGGGCGCGAGGGAAGGAGGGGCGCGAGAGGAAGGAGGGGGCGCGAGGGAGGGAGGGGTCACGAGGGAGGGAGGGGGCGCGAGGGAGAGAGGGGGCACGAGGGAGGGGAGGGGGCACGAGGGAGGGAGGGAGCGCGAGGAGAGAGGGGGCACGAGGGAGGGAGGGGGCACGAGGGAGGGAGGGAGCGCGAGGGAGGGAGGGAGCACGAGGGAGGGAGGGGGCTCGGGGGGGAGGGGGCGCGAGGGAGGGAGGGGGCACGAGGGCGGGAGGGGGCGTGAGGGCGGGAGGAGGCGCGAGGGAGGGAGGGGGCACGAGTGAGTGAGGTGGTGCAGGGGAGGGATGGGGCGCGAGAGGGGGCAGTGGGGGCGCGAGGGAGGGTGGGGGCGCGAGGGAGGGTGGGGGCGCGAGGGAGGGTGGGGCGCGAGGGAGGTGGGGCGCGAGGGAGGGTGGGGGCGCGAGGGAGGGTGGGGGCGCGAGGGAGGGTGGGGCGCGAGGGAGGGTGGGGGCGCGAGGGAGGGCGGGGGCGCGAGGGAGGGTGGGGGCGCGAGGGAGGGTGGGGGCGCGAGGGAGGGTGGGGGCGCGAGGGAGGGTGGGGCGCGGGAAGGGAGGGTGGGGCGCGAGGGAGGGTTGGGGGCGCGAGGGAGTGAGGGGGCGCGAGGGAGGGTGGGGGCGCGAGGGAGGTTGGGGGCGCGAGGGAGGGTGGGGGCGCGAGGGAGGGCGGGGGCGCGAGGGAGGGCGGGGGCGTGATGGAGGGTGGGGGCGCGAGGGAGGGTGGGGGCGCGAGGGAGGGTGGGGGCGTGAGGGAAGGAGGGGAGCGAGGGTAGGAGGGGCGCGAGGGAAGCAGGGGCGCGAGGGAGGGAGGGGGCGCGATGGAGGGAGGGGGCGCGAGGGAGGGAGGGGCGCAAGGAGGAAGGGGGCACGAGGGAGGGAGGAGGGGGCGCGAGGGAGGGAGGGGATGCGAGTGAGGGAAGGGGGATGAGGGAGGGAAGGGGCGCGAGGGAGGGAAGGTGTGCGAGGGATGGAAGGGGCGCGAGGGAGGAAGGGAGCGCGAGGGAGGGAGGGTGCGCGAGGGAAGGAGGGAGCGCGAGGGAGGGAGGGAGCGCGAGGGAGGGAGGGAACGCAAGGGAGGGAGGGAACGCGAGGGAGGGAGGGAACGCGAGGGAGGGAGGGAACGCGAGGGAGGGAGGGAACGCGAGGGAGGGAGGGAACGCGAGGGAGGGAGGGAGCACGAGGGGGGGGCGGAGAGGGCACGAGGGGTGGGAAGAGGGGGACGAAGGAGCAAGGGGGCGAGAGGGAGGGAGGAGGCACGAGGCAGGGAGGGGGCGGTGAGGGAGGGGGCGCGAGGGAAGGAGGGGGCGCGAGGCAAGGAGGAGGTGTGAGGGAGGGAGGGGGCACGAGGGAGGGGAGGGGGTGTGAGGGAGGGAGGAGGCGCGAGGGAGGGAGGGGGCGCAAGGGAAGGAGGGGGCGCGAGGGAAGGAGGGGGCGCGAGGGAAGGAGGGGGCGCGAGGGAGGGAGGGGGCGCGAGGGAAGGAGGGGGTGTGAGGGAGGGAGGGGGCGCGAGGGAAGGAGGTGGCGCGAGGGAGGGAGGGGGCGTGAGGGAGGGAGGGGGTGCGGGGAAGGGAGGTGGTGCAGGAGAGGGAGGGGGCGTTAGAGGGGGCATGACGGGGGGGGTGGAGGGGGCATGAAGGAGGAAGGGGGCGCGAGGGAGGGGGCGGCAGGGAGGGAGGGAGGGTGGGCGAGGAGGGTGGGAGTGCGAGGGAGGGTGGGGGGCGAGGGAGGGTGGGGGGCGCGAGGGAGGGTGGGGGCGCGAGGGAGGGTGGGGGCGCGAGGGAGGGTGGGGGCGCGAGGGAGGGTAGGGGCGCGAGGGAGGGTGGGGGCGCGAGGGAGGGTGGGGGCGCGAGGGAGGGTGGGGGCGCGAGGGAGGGTGGGGGCGCGAGGGAGGGTGGGGGCACGAGGGAGGGAGGGGGTACGAGGGAGGATGGGTGCGCGAGGGAGAGAGGGGGTGCGAGAGAGGGAGGGGGTGCGAGGGAGGGAGGGAGGGTGTGTGAGGGAGGGAGGGGGCGCGAGGGAGGGAGGGGCGCGAGGGAGGAAGGGGGCGCGAGGGAGGGAGGGAGCGCGAGGAAGGGAGGGTGTGTGAGGGAGGGAAGGGGAGCGAGGGAGGGAGGGGGCACAAGGGAGGAAGGGGGCACGAGGGAGGGAGGGTGCGCGAGGGTGGGAGGGAACGCGAGGGAAGGAGGGAACGCGAGGGAGGGAGGGAATGCGAGGGAGGGAGGGAACACGAGGGAGGGAGGGAGCACGAGGGGGGGCGGAGAGGGCACGAGGGGTGGAAGAGGGGGACGAAGGAGCAAGGGGGCGAGAGGGAGGGAGGAGGCACGAGGCAGGGAGGGGGCGCGCGTGAGGGAGGGGGCGCGAGGGAAGGAGGGGGCGCGAGGGAAGGAGGAGGAGTGAGGGAGGGAGGGGTGCGAGGGAGGGAGGGGGTGTGAGGGAGGGAGGAGGCACGACGGAGGGAGGGGGCGCGAGGGAAGGAGGGGGCGCGAGGGAAGGAGGGGGTGTGAGGGAGGGAGGGGGCGCGAGGGAAGGAGGGGGTGTGAGGGAGGGAGGGGGCGCGAGGGAGGGAGGTGGCGCGAGGGAGGGAGGGGGCGTGAGGGAGGGAGGGGGCGTGAGGGTGTGAGGGGGCGCGAGGGAGGGAGGGGGTGCGGGGGAGGGAGGTGGTGCAGGAGAGGGAGGGGGCGTGAGAGGGGGGCATGACGGGGGGGTGGAGGGGGCATGAAGGAGGAAGGGGGCGCGAGAGAGGGGGCGGCAGGGAGGGGGGGAGGGTGGGCGAGGGAGGGTGGGAGTGCGAGGGAGGGTGGGGGCTCGAGGGAGGCGGGGGCGCGAGGGAGGGTGGGGGCGCGAGGGAGGGTGGGGGCGCGAGGGAGGATGGGTGCGCGAGGGAGAGAGGGGGTGCGAGAGAGGGAGGGGGTGCGAGGGAGGGAGGGAGGGTGTGTGAGGGAGGGAGGGGGCGCGAGGGAGGAGGGGGCGCGAGGTAGGAAGGGGGCGCGAGGGAGGGAGGGCGCGCGAGGGAGGGAGGGCGTGCGAGGGAGGGAGGGCGCGCGAGGGAGGGAGGGCGCGCGAGGGAGGGAGGGCGCGCGAGGGGGAGGGCGCGCGAGGGAGGGAGGGCGCGCAAGGGAGGGAGGGCGCGCGAGGGAGGGAGGGCGCGCGAGGGAGGGAGGGCGCGCGAGGGAGGGAGGGCGCGCGAGGGAGGGAGGGCGCGCGAGGGAGGGAGGGCGCGCGAGGGAGGGAGGGGGCGCGAGGGAGGGAGGGCGCGCGAGGGAGGGGAGGGCGCGCGAGGGAGGGGAGGGCGCGCGAGGGAGGGAGGGGGCGCGAGGGAGGGAGGGGGCGCGGGGAGGGAGGCGCGCGGGGGAGGGGGGCGCGCGAGGGAGGGGGGGGCGCGAGGAGGGAGGGGGCGCGAGGGAGGGAGGGCGCGCGAGGGAGGGAGGGCGCGCGAGGAGGGAGGGGGCGCGAGGGAGGGAGGGTGCGCGAGGGAGGGAGGGCGCGCGAGGGAGGGAGGGGGCGCGAGGGAGGGAGGGGGCGCGAGGGAGGGAGGGCGCGCGAGGGAGGGAGGGCGCGCGAGGGAGGGAGGGCGCGCGAGGGAGGGAGGGCGCGCGAGGGAGGAGGGCCGCGAGGGAGGGAGGGCGCGCGAGGAGGGAGGGCGCGCGAGGGAGGGAGGGGGCGCGAGGGAGGGAGGGGGCGCGAGGGAGGGGGGCGCGAGGGAGGGAGGGGGCGCGAGGGAGGGCGGGGGCGCGAGGGAGGGAGGGCGCGCGAGGGAGGGAGGGCGCGCGAGGGAGGGAGGGCGCGCGAGGAGGGAGGGCGCGCGAGGGAGGGAGGGGCGCGAGGGAGCGAGGGCGCGCGAGGGAGGGAGGGCGCGCGAGGGAGGGAGGGCGCGCGAGGGAGGGAGGGCGCGCGAGGGAGGGAGGGCGCGCGAGGGAGGGAGGGCGCGCGAGGGAGGGAGGGCGCGCGAGGGAGGGAGGGCGCGCGAGGGAGGGAGGGGCGCGAGGGAGGGAGGGCGCGCGAGGGAGGGAGGGGGCGTGAGGGAGGGAGGGGGCGCGAGGGAGGGAGGGGGCGCGAGGGAGGGAGGGGCGCGAGGGAGGGAGGGGGCGCGAGTGAGGGGGGCGCCAGGGAGGGAGGGGGCACCAGGGAGGGAGGGGGCGCAAGGGAGGGAGGGGGCGCCAGGGAGGGAGGGGGCGCGAGGGAGGGAGGGGGCGCGAGGGAGGGAGGGGGTGCGAGGGAGGGAGGGGGTGCGAGGGAGGGAGGTGGTGCGAGGGGGGCGGAGGAGGATAGAGGGGGACGGAGGGGGTGTGGGGGGGCGGAGTGGCCGCGAGGGGGGCCGCAGGTTCGTGAGGGTTGGGCGGAGGTGCACAAGGGGTGGCAGAGGGTTGCGAGGGGACACGGGGGGGGGGGAAGATGGGGCATGCAGGAGGGAGGGGGCGCAAGGGAGGGAGAGGGCGCGAGGGAGGGCGGTAGGGTGTGCCAGAGAGGAAGGGGGCGCGGCGGAAGGGGCACGAGGGAGGGAGGGGCGCGATGGAGGGAGGGGGCGCGATGGAGGGAGGGGGCGCGAGGGAGGGAGGGCGCGCGAGGGAGGGAGGGCGCGCGAGGGAGGGAGGGCGTGCGAGGGAGGGAGGGCGCGCGAGGGAGGGAGGGCGCGCGAGGGAGGGAGGGCACGCGAGGGAGGGAGGGGGCGCGAGGGAGGGAGGGCGCGCGAGGGAGGGAGGGCGCGCGATGGAGGGAGGGCGCGCGAGGGAGGGAGGGCGCGCGAGGGAGGGAGGGGGCGTGAGGGAGGGAGGGGCGCCAGGGAGGGAGGGGGCGCGAGGGAGGGAGGGGGCGCGAGGGAGGGAGGGGGTGCGAGGGAGGAGGGGGTGCGAGGGAGGGAGGTGGCGCGAGGGGGGCGGAGGAGGATAGAGGGGGGACGGAGGGGGTGTGGGGGGGGCGGAGTGGCCGCGAGGGGGTCCGCAGGTTCGTGAGGGTTGGGCGGAGGTGCACAAGGGGTGGCAGAGGGGTTGCGAGGGGACACGGGGGGGGAAGATGGGGCATGCAGGAGGGAGGGGGCGCAAGGGAGGGAGAGGGCGTGAGGGAGGGCGGTAGGGTGTGCCAGAGAGGAAGGGGGCGCGGCTGAAGGGGCAGAGGGAGGGAGGGGGCGCGATGGAGGGAGGGGGCGCGATGGAGGGAGAGGGCGCGAGGGAGGGTGGGGGCGCGAGGGAGGGGGCGCGAGGGAGGGAGGGGGCGCGAGGGAGGAAGGGGGCGCGAGGGAGGGAGGGGGCGCGAGGGAAGGAGGGGGCGCGAGGGAGGGAGGGTGCGCGAGGGAGGGGGGGGCGCGAGGGAGGGAGGGGGCGCGAGGGAGGGAGGGGGCGCGAGGGAGGGAGGGGGCGCGAGGGAGGGAGGGGGCGCGAGGGAGGGAGGGGGCACGAGGAGGGAGGGGGCGCGAGGGAGGGAGGGGGCGCGAGGGAGGGAGGGGGCGCGAGGGAAGGAGGGGGCGCGAGGGAAGGAGGGGGCGCGAGGGAAGGAGGGGGCGCGAGGGAGGGAGGGGGCGCCAGGGAGCGAGGGTGCGTGAGGGAGGGAGGGGGCGTGAGGGAGGGAGGGGCGCGAGGGAGGGAGGGGCGCGAGGGAGGGAGGGGCGCGAGGGAGGGAGGGGGCGCGAGGGAGGGAGGGGGCGCGAGGGAGGGAGGGGGCATGAGGGAGAGAGGGGGTGCGAGGGAGGGGGAGGGCGAGGGGGAGGGAGGGGAGGGAGGGGGCGCGAGGGAGGGAGGGGGTGCGAGGGAGGGAGGGAGGAGGCGCAAGGGAGGGAGCGTGCGCTAGGGAGGCAGGGCCGTGAGGGAGGGAGGGGGCGCGAGGGAGGGAGGGGGCGCGAGGGAGGGAGGGGGCGCGAGGGAGGGAGGGGGCGCGAGGGAGGGAGGGGGCGCGAGGGAGGGAGGGAGCGCGAGAGGGAGGGGGCGCGACGGAGTGAGGGGGCGCGAGGGAGGGACGGGGCACGAGGAAGGGAGGGGGCACGAGGAAGGGAGGGGGCACGAGGAAGGGAGGGGGTGTGAGGGGGGGAGGGGGCGCAAGGGAGTGAAGGGCGTTAGGGGGGCGGAGGGGGGCACAAGGGGGCACGAGGGTGGGGCGGAGGCGGGACGGAGGTGCACGAGGGAGGCTGGGTACGTGAGGGAGGGCGGGGCGCGAGGGAGGGAGGGGGCGTGAGGGAGGAGGGGGGGCGCCAGGGAGGGAGCGCGAGGGAGGGAGGGGGCGCGGGGGAGGGGGCGCGAGGGAGGGAGGGGGTGTGAGGGAGGGAGGGGGTGCGAGGGAGGGAGGGGGTGCGAGGGAGGGTGCGCGAGGGAGGGAGGGGTCCCGTGGGAGGGAGGGGGCGCGGGGGAGGGAGGGGGCACGAGGGAGGGAGGGGGCACGAGGGAGGGAGGCAGCGCGAGGGAGGGCAGAGGGGCACGAGGGGGGGCGGAGGGGGCACGAGGGGGGGCGGAGGGGGCACGAGGGGGGGCGGAGGGGGCACGAGGGGGGGCGCGGAGGTGCACGAGGGGGGGCAGAGGGGGTGCGAGGGGACACGAGGGGGGGAAGAGGGGGTACAAAGGAAGAACGGGGCGCGAGGGAGAGAGAGGGTGCGAGGGAGGGGGGCGAGGGAGTGCAGGGGCGCGAGGGAGGGAGGGGGCGCGAGGAAGGGAGGGGGCGTGAGGGAGGGAGGGGGCGCGAGGGAGGGAGGGGGCGCGAGGGAGGGAGGGGGCGCGAGGGAGGGAGGGGCACGAGGGAGGGAGGGGGCGCGAGGGAGGGAGGGGGCGCGAGGGAGGTAGGGGGCGCGAGGGAGGGAGGGGGTGTGACGGAGGGTGGCGGCGCGAGGGATGTCTGAGGGGGCACCAGGGGGGGGCGGAGGAGGTGTGGGGGGGGTGGGGGGGCGTGGGGGGGCAGATGGGGCATGAGGGGGGCGCGGAGGTGCGCAAGGGTGGGGCACAGAGGTGCACGAGGGGGGGCAGAGGGGTGCGAGGGGACACGAGGGGGGAAGAGGGGGTACGAAGGAAGAACGGGGCGCGAGGGAGAGAGAGGGCGAGGGAGTACGGGGCGCGAGGGAGGGCGGGGGCGCGAGTGGGGAGTGGAGGGGGCACGAAGGGGGACAGAGGTGCATGAGGTGGGGGAAGAGGGGGCATGAAGGAGGAAGGGGGCGCGAGGGAGAGGGCGCCAGGGAGGGAGGGGGCGCAAGGGAAGGAGGGGGCGTGAGGGAGGGAGGGGGCGTGAGGGAGGGGAGGGGGCGTGAGGGAGGGAAGGGGCGTGAGGGAGGGAGGGAGCGCGAGGGAGGGAGGGGGTGCGAGGGAGGGAGCGGGAGCAAAAGGCGACGGAGGGGGCACGAGGGGGTGGCGCAGGGGGTGTGGGGGGGGTCCGAGGGGGCGCCAGGGTGAGCGGAGGGGGCCCGGGGGGGGGGGGGGGGGGGCAGCGGGTGCGTGAGGGGGGCCAGGGGGCGCGAGGGGTGGGGCGGAGGTGCACGAGGGGGGGCAGAGGGGTTGCGAGGGGACACGAGGGGGGGAAGAGGGGGCATGTAGGAGGAAGGGGGCGTGAGGGAGGGGGTGCGAGGGAGGGCGGGAGGGGGTGCCAGGGAGGAAGGGGGCGCGGGGAAGGGGCACGAGGAAGGGACGTGGCCTGAGAGAGGGAGGGGGCGCGAGGGAGGGAGGGGGGTGAGGGAGGGAGTGGGCATGAGGGAAGGAGGGGGTGCGAGGGAGGGGGCGCGAAAGAGGGAGGGGGTGCAAGGGAGGGAGGGGGCGCGAGGAGGGAGATGGCGCGAGGGAGGGAGCGCGAGGGAGGGAGGGAGCGCAAGGGGGGGCGGAGAGGGCACGAGGGAGGGAAGAGGGGGCACGAAGGAGGAAGGGGGCACGAGGGAGGGAGGGGGTGCGGGGAAGGGAGGGGGTGCGAGGGAGGGAGAGGGCACGAGGCAGGGAGGCGCGAGGGAGGTTTGGTACGCGAGGGATGGAGGGGGCACGAGGGAGGGAGTGGGAGCGAGGGAGCGAGGGGGCGCGAGGGATGGAGGGGGCGCGAGGGAGTGAGGGGGCGCGAGGGAGTGAGAGGGCGCGAGGAGGGAGGGGGCGCGAGGGAGGGAGGGGGCGCGAGGGAGGGAGGGAGGGGAGCGAGGGAGGGAGGGGGCGCGAGGGAGGGAGGGGGCGCGAGGGAGGGAGGGGGCGCGAGGGAGGGAGGGGGCGCGGAGGGAGGGAGGGGGCGCGAGGGAGGGAGGGGTTGCGGGGGAGGGAGGGAACGCGAGGGAGGGAACGCGAGGGAGGGAGGGAGCACGAGGGGGGGGCCGGAGAGGGCACGAGGGGTGGAAGAGGGGGACGAAGGAGCAAGGGGCGAGAGGGAGGGAGGAGGCACGAGGCAGGGAGGGGGCGCGCGTGAGGGAGGGGGCGCGAAGGAAGGAGGGGGCGCGAGGGAAGGAGGAGGTGTGAGGGAGGGAGGGGGCGCGAGGGAGGGAGGGGGTGTGAGGGAGGGAGGAGGCGCGAGGGAGGGAGGGGGCGCGAGGGAAGGAGGGGGCGCGAGGGAAGGAGGGGGTGTGAGGGAGGGAGGGGGCGCGAGGGAAGGATGGGGTGTGAGGGAGGGAGGGGGCGCGTGGGAGGGAGGTGGCGCGAGGGAGGGAGGGGGTGTGAGGGAGGGAGGGGGTGTGAGGGAGGGAGGGGGCGTGAGGAGGAGGGGGCGCGAGGGTGTGAGGGGGCGCGAGGGAGGGAGGGGGTGCGGGGAAGGGAGGTGGTGCAGGAGAGGGAGGGGGCGTGAGAGGGGGCATGACGGGGGGGGTGGCGGGGGCATGAAGGAGGAAGGGGGCGCGAGGGAGGGGGCGGCAGGGAGGGAGGGAGGGTGGGCGAGGGGGGTGGGAGTGCGAGGAGGTGGGGGCGCGAGGGAGGGTGGGGGCGCGAGGGAGGGTGGGGGCGCGAGGGAGGGTGGGGGCGCGAGGGAGGGTGGGGGCGCGAGGGAGGGTGGGGGCGCGAGGGAGGGTGGGGGCGCGAGGGAGGGTGGGGGCGCGAGGGAGGGTGGGGGCGCGAGGGAGGGTGGGGGCACGAGGGAGGGAGGGGGTACGAGGGAGGATGGGTGCGTGAGGGAGAGAGGGGGTGCGAGAGAGGGAGGGGGTGCGAGGGAGGGAGGGAGGGTGTGTGAGGGAGGGAGGGGGCGCGAGGGAGGGAGGGGCGCGAGGGAGGAAGGGGGCGCGAGGGAGGGAGGGAGCGCGAGGGAGGGAGGGTGTGTGAGGGAGGGAAGGGGAGCGAGGGAGGGAGGGGCACAAGGGCGGAAGGGGGCGCGAGGGAGTGAGGGTGCGCGAGGGTGGGAGGGAACGCGAGGGAGGGAGGGAACGCGAGGGAGGGAGGGAACGCGAGGGAGGAGGGAACGCGAGGGAGGGAGGGAACGCGAGGGAGGGAGGGAGCACGAGGGGGGGCGGAGAGGGCACGAGGGGTGGAAGAGGGGGACGAAGGAGCAAGGGGGCGAGAGGGAGGGAGGAGGCACGAGGCAGGAGGGGGCGCACGTGAGGGAGGGGGCGCGAGGGAAGGAGGGGGCGCGAGGGAAGGAGGAGGTGCGAGGAGGGAGGGGTGCGAGGGAGGGAGGGGTGTGAGGGAGGGAGGAGGCGCGAGGGAGGGAGGGGGCGCGAGGGAAGGAGGGGGCACGAGGGATGGAGGGGGTGTGAGGGAGGGAGGGGGCGCGAGGGAAGGAGGGGGTGTGAGGGAGGGAGGGGCGCGAGGGAGGGAGGGGGCGTGAGGGAGGGAGGGGGCGTGAGGGAGGGAGGGGGCGTGAGGGAGGGAGGGGGCGTGAGGGTGTGAGGGGGCGCGAGGGAGGGAGGGGGTGCGGGGGAGGGAGGTGGTGCAGGAGAGGGAGGGGGCGTGAGAGGGGGCATGACGGGAGGGGTGGAGGGGGCATGAAGGAGGAAGGGGGCGCGAGAGAGGGGGCGGCAGGGAGGGAGGGAGGGTGGGCGAGGGAGGGTGGGAGTGCGAGGGAGGGTGGGGGCTCGAGGGAGGGTGGGGGCGCGAGGGAGGGGTGGGGGCGCGAGGGAGGGTGGGGCGTGAGGGAGGGTGGGGGCGCGAGGGAGGGTGGGGGCGCGAGGGAGGGTGTGGGCGTGAGGGAGGGTGGGGGCACGAGGGAGGGAGGGGGTACGAGGGAGGATGGGTGCGCGAGGAGAGAGGGGGTGCGAGAGAGGGAGGGGGTGCGAGGGAGGGAGGGAGGGTGTGTGAGGGAGGGAGGGGGCGCGAGGGAGGGAGGGCGCGCGAGGGAGGGAGGGCGCGCGAGGGAGGGAGGGCGCGCGAGGGAGGGAAGGTGTGCGAGGGATGGAAGGGGCGCGAGGGAGGAAGGGAGCGCGAGGGAGGGAGGGTGCACGAGGGAAGGAGGGAGCGCGAGGGAGGAGGGAGCGCGAGGGAGGGAGGGAGCGCGAGGGAGGGAGGGAACGCGAGGGAGGGAGGGAACGCGAGGGAGGGAGGGAACGCGAGGGAGGGAGGGAACGCGAGGGAGGGAGGGAACGCGAGGGGAGGGAGGGAACGCGAGGGAGGGAGGGAGCACGAGGGGGGGCGGAGAGGGCACGAGGGGTGGAAGAGGGGGACGAAGGAGCAAGGGGGCGAGAGGGAGGGAGGAGGCACGAGGCAGGGAGGGGGCGCGCGTGAAGGAGGGGGCGCGAGGGAAGGAGGGGGCGCGAGGAAGGAGGAGGTGTGAGGGAGGGAGGGGGCGCGAGGGAGGGAGGGGGTGTGAGGGAGGGAGGAGGCGCGAGGGAGGGAGGGGGCGCGAGGGAAGGAGGGGGCGCGAGGGAAGGAGGGGGTGTGAGGGAGGGAGGGGGCGCGAGGGAAGGAGGGGGTGTGAGGGAGGGAGGGGGCGCGAGGGAGGGAGGTGGCGCGAGGGAGGAGGGGACGTGAGGGAGGGAGGGGGCGTGAGGGAGGGAGGGGGCGCGAGGGTGTGAGGGGGCGCGAGGGAGGAAGGGGGTGCGGGGAAGGGAGGTGGTGCAGGAGAGGGAGGGGGCGTGAGAGGGGGCATGACGGGGGGGGGTGGAGGGGGCATGAAGGAGGAAGGGGGCGCGAGAGAGGAGGAGGGAGGGTGGGCGAGGGAGGGTGGGAGTGCGAAGGAGGGTGGGGGCGCGAGGGAGGGTGGGGGCGCGAGGGAGGGTGGGGGCGCGAGGAGGGTGGGGGCGCGAGGGAGGGTGGGGGCGCGAGGGGAGGGTGGGGGCGCGAGGGAGGGTGGGGGCGCGAGGAGGGTGGGGGCGCGAGGGAGGGTGGGGGCGCGAGGGAGGGTGGGGGCGCGAGGGAGGGTGGGGCGCGAGGGAGGGTGGGGGCGCGAGGGAGGGTGGGGGCACGAGGGAGGGAGGGGGTACGAGGGAGGATGGGTGCGCGAGGGAGAGAGGGGGTGCGAGAGAGGGAGGGGGTGCGAGGGAGGGAGGGAGGGTGTGTGAGGGAGGGAGGGGCGCGAGGGAGGGAGGGGGCGCGAGGGAGGAAGGGGGCGCGAGGGAGGAAGGGGGCGCGCGGGAGGGAGGGAGCGCGAGGGAGGGAGGGTGTGTGAGGGAGGGAAGGGGAGCGAGGGAGGGAGGGGGCACAAGGGAGGAAGGGGGCGCGAGGGAGGGAGGGTGCGCGAGGGTGGGAGGGAACGCGAGGGAGGGAGGGAACGCGAGGGAGGGAGGGAACGCGAGGGAGGGAGGGAACGCGAGGGAGGGAGGGAACGCGAGGGAGGAGGGAGCACGAGGGGGGCGGAGAGGGCACGAGGGGTGGAAGAGGGGGACGAAGGAGCAAGGGGGCGAGAGGGAGAGAGGAGGCACGAGGCAGGGAGGGGGCGCACGTGAGGGAGGGGGCGCGAGGGAAGGAGGGGGCGTGAGGGAAGGAGGAGGTGTGAAGGAGGGAGGGGTGCGAGGGAGGGAGGGGGTGTGAGGGAGGGAGGAGGCGCGAGGGAAGGAGGAGGTGTGAGGGAGGGAGGGGTGCGAGGGAGGGAGGGGTGTGAGGGAGGGAGGAGGCGCGAGGGAGGGAGGGGGAGCGAGGGAAGGAGGGGGCGCGAGGGAAGGAGGGGGTGTGAGGGAGGGGGCGCGAGGGAAGGAGGGGGTGTGAGGGAGGGAGGGGGCGCGAGGGAGGGAGGTGGCGTGAGGGAGGGGGGGCGTGAGGGAGGGAGGGGGCGTGAGTGAGGGAGGGGGCGCGAGGGTGTGAGGGGGCGCGAGGGAGGGAGGGGGTGCGGGGGGAGGGAGGTGGTGCAGGAGAGGGAGGGGGCGTGAGAGGGGGCATGACGGGAGGGGTGGAGGGGGCATGAAGGGGGAAGGGGGCGCGAGAGAGGGGGCGGCAGGGAGGAAGGGAGGGTGGGCGAGGGAGGGTGGGAGTGCGAGGGAGGGTGGGGGCTCGAGGGAGGGTGGGGGCGCGAGGGAGGGTGGGGGCGCGAGGGAGGGGGCGAGGGAGTGCAGGGGGCGCGAGGGGAGGGGCGTGGGGGGGCAGATGGGGCACGAGGGGGGCGCGGAGGTGCGCAAGGGTGGGGCACAGAGGTGCACGAGGGGGGCAGAGGGGTGCGAGGACACGAGGGGGGGAAGAGGGGGTACAAAGGAAGAACGGGGCGCGAGGGAGAGAGAGGGTGCGAGGGAGGGGGGCGAGGGAGTGCAGGGGGCGCGAGGGAGGGAGGGGCGTGAGGGAGGGAGGGGGCGCGAGGGAGGGAGGGGGCGCGAGGGAGGGAGGGGGCGCGAGGGAGGGAGGGGGCGCGAGGGAGGGAGGGGGCGCGAGGGAGGGAGGGGGCGCGAGGGAGGGAGGGGGTGTGACGGAGGGAGGCGGCGCGAGGGATGTCTGAGGGGGCACCAGGGGGGGGGCGGAGGAGGTGTGGGGGGGGTGGGGGGGCGTGGGGGGGCACAGAGGTGCACGAGGGGGGCAGAGGGGTGCGAGGGGACACGAGGGGGGAAGAGGGGGTACGAAGGAAGAACGGGGTGCGAGGGAGAGAGAGGGGCGAGGGAGAACGGGGCGCGAGGGAGGGAGGGGGCGCGAGTGGGGAGTGGAGGGGGCACGAAGGGGGGCAGAGGTGCATGAGGTGGGGGAAGAGGGGGCATGAAGGAGGAAGGGGGCGCGAGGGAGAGGGCGCCAGGGAGGGAGGGTGGATGCGCGAGGGAGGGAGGGGGTACGAGGGAGCGGGAGCAAAAGGCGACGGAGGGGGCACGAGGGGGTGGCGCAGGGGGTGTGGGGGGGGTCCGAGGGGGCGCCAGGGTGAGCGGAGGGGGCCCGGGGGGGGGGGGGGGCAGCGGGTGCGTGAGGGGGGCCAGGGGGCGCGAGGGGTGGGGCGGAGGTGCACGAGGGGGGCAGAGGGGTTGCGAGGGGACACGAGGGGGGGAAGAGGGGGCATGTAGGAGGAAGGGGGCGTGAGGGAGGGGGGTGCGAGGGAGGGCGGGAGGGGGTGCCAGGGAGGAAGGGGCGCGGGGGAAGGGCACGAGGGAAGGGACGTGGCCTGAGAGAGGGAGGGGCGCGAGGGAGGGAGGGGGGTGAGGGAGGGAGTGGGCATGAGGGAAGGAGGGGGTGCGAGGGAGGGGGCGCGAAAGAGGGAGGGGGTGCAAGGGAGGGAGGGGGCGCGAGGGAGGGAGATGGCGCGAGGGAGGGAGCGCGAGGGAGGGAGGGAGCGCAAGGGGGGGCGGAGAGGGCACGAGGGAGGGAAGAGGGGGCACGAAGGAGGAAGGGGGCACGAGGGAGGGAGGGGGTGCGGGGAAGGGAGGGGATGCGAGGGAGGGAGAGGGCACGAGGCAGGAGCGCGAGGGAGGTTTGGTACGCGAGGGATGGAGGGGGCACGAGGGAGGGAGTGGAGCGAGGGAGCGAGGGGGCGCGAGGGATGGAGGGGGCGCGAGGGAGTGAGGGGGCGCGAGGGAGTGAGAGGGCGCGAGGGAGGGAGGGGGCGCGAGGGAGGGAGGGGGCGCGAGGGAGGGAGGGGGCGCGAGGGAGGGAGGGGGCGCGAGGGAGGGAGGGAGGGGGCGCGAGGGAGGGAGGGGGCGCGAGGGAGGGAGGGGGCGCGAGGGAGGGAGGGGGCGCGAGGGAGGGAGGGGGGCGCGAGGGAGGGAGGGGTTGCGGGGGAGGGAGGGAACGCGAGGGAGGGAGGGAACGCGAGGGAGGGAGGGAGCACGAGGGGGGGGGCGGAGAGGGCACGAGGGGTGGAAGAGGGGGACGAAGGAGCAAGGGGGCGAGAGGGAGGGAGGAGGCACGAGGCAGGGAGGGGGCGCGCGTGAGGGAGGGGGCGCGAAGGAAGGAGGGGGCGCGAGGGAAGGAGGAGGTGTGAGGGAGGGAGGGGGCGCGAGGGAGGGAGGGGGTGTGAGGGAGGGAGGAGGCGCGAGGGAGGGAGGGGGCGCGAGGGAAGGAGGGGGCGCGAGGGAGGGAGGGAGGGGGCGCGAGGGAGGGAGGGGGCGCGAGGGAGGGAGGGGGCGCGAGGGAGGGAGGGGGCGCGAGGGAGGGGGGCACGAGGGAGGGAGGGGTTGCGGGGGAGGGAGGGAACGCGAGGGAGGGAGGGAACGCGAGGGAGGGAGGGAGCACGAGGGGGGGGCGGAGAGGGCACGAGGGGTGGAAGAGGGGGACGAAGGAGCAAGGGGGCGAGAGGGAGGGAGGAGGCACGAGGCAGGGAGGGGGCGCGCGTGAGGGAGGGGGCGCGAAGGAAGGAGGGGGCGCGAGGGAAGGAGGAGGTGTGAGGGAGGGAGGGGGCGCGAGGGAGGGAGGGGGTGTGAGGGAGGGAGGAGGCGCGAGGGAGGGAGGGGGCGCGAGGGAGGGAGGGGGCGCGAGGGAGGGAGGGGGTGTGAGGGAGGGAGGGGGCGCGAGGGTGTGAGGGGGCGCGAGGGAGGGAGGGGGTGCGGGGAAGGGAGGTGGTGCAGGAGAGGGAGGGGGCGTGAGAGGGGGCATGACGGGGGGGGTGGCGGGGGCATGAAGGAGGAAGGGGGCGCGAGGGAGGGGGCGGCAGGGAGGGAGGGAGGGTGGGCGAGGGGGGGTGGGAGTGCGAGGGAGGGTGGGGGCGCGAGGGAGGGTGGGGGCGCGAGGGAGGGTGGGAGCGCGAGGGAGGGTGGGGGCGCGAGGGAGGGTGGGGGCACGAGGGAGGGTGGGGGCGCGAGGGAGGGTGGGGGCACGAGGGAGGGAGGGGGTACGAGGGAGGATGGGTGCGCGAGGGAGAGAGGGGGTGCGAGAGAGGGAGGGGGTGCGAGGGAGGGAGGGAGGGTGTGTGAGGGAGGGAGGGGGCGCGAGGGAGGGAGGGTGTGTGAGGGAGGGAAGGGGAGCGAGGGAGGGAGGGGGCACAAGGGCGGAAGGGGGCGCGAGGGAGTGAGGGTGCGCGAGGGTGGGAGGGAACGGGAGGGAGGGAGGGAACGCGAGGGAGGGAGGGAACGCGAGGGAGGGAGGGAACGCGAGGGAGGGAGGGAACGCGAGGGAGGGAGGGAACGCGAGGGAGGGAGGGAACGCGAGGGAGGGAGGGAACGCGAGGGAGGGAGGGAGCACGAGGGGGGGCGGAGAGGGCACGAGGGGTGGAAGAGGGGGACGAAGGAGCAAGGGGGCGAGAGGGAGGGAGGAGGCACGAGGCAGGGAGGGGGCGCACGTGAGGGAGGGGGCGCGAGGGAAGGAGGGGGCGCGAGGGAAGGAGGAGGTGTGAGGGAGGGAGGGGTGCGAGGGAGGGAGGGGGTGTGAGGGAGGGAGGAGGCGCGAGGGAGGGAGGGGACGCGAGGGAAGGAGGGGGCACGAGGGATGGAGGGGGTGTGAGGGAGGGAGGGGGCGCGAGGGAAGGAGGGGGTGTGAGGGAGGGAGGGGGCGCGAGGGAGGGAGGTGGCGCGAGGGAGGGAGGGGGCGTGAGGGAGGGAGGGGGCGTGAGGGAGGGAGGTGGCGCGAGGTTGTGAGGGGGCGCGAGGGAGGGAGGGGGTGCGGGGGAGGGAGGTGGTGCAGGAGAGGGAGGGGGCGTGAGAGGGGGCATGACGGGAGGGGTGGAGGGGGCATGAAGGAGGAAGGGGGCGCGAGAGAGGGGGCGGCAGGGAGGGAGGGAGGGTGGGCGAGGGAGGGTGGGAGTGCGAGGGAGGGTGGGGGCTCGAGGGAGGGTGGGGGCGCGAGGGAGGGTGGGGGCGCGAGGGAGGGTGGGGGCGTGAGGGAGGGTGGGGGCGCGAGGGAGGGTGGGGGCGCGAGGGAGGGTGGGGGCGCGAGGGAGGGTGGGGGCACGAGGGAGGGAGGGGGTACGAGGGAGGATGGGTGCGCGAGGGAGAGAGGGGGTGCGAGAGAGGGAGGGGGTGCGAGGGAGGGAGGGAGGGTGTGTGAGGGAGGGAGGGGGCGCGAGGGAGGGAGGGCGCGCGAGGGAGGAAGGGGGCGCGAGGGAGGGAGGGCGCGCGAGGGAGGGAAGGTGTGCGAGGGATGGAAGGGGCGCGAGGGAGGAAGGGAGCGCGAGGGAGGGAGGGTGCACGAGGGAAGGAGGGAGCGCGAGGGAGGGAGGGAGCGCGAGGGAGGGAGGGAACGCGAGGGAGGGAGGGAACGCGAGGGAGGGAGGGAACGCGAGGGAGGGAGGGAACGCGAGGGAGGGAGGGAACGCGAGGGAGGGAGGGAACGCGAGGGAGGGAGGGAGCACGAGGGGGGGGCGGAGAGGGCACGAGGGGTGGAAGAGGGGCTCGAAGGAGCAAGGGGGCGAGAGGGAGGGAGGAGGCACGAGGCAGGGAGGGGCGCGTGAAGGAGGGGGCGCGAGGGAAGGAGGGGGCGCGAGGGAAGGAGGAGGGTGAGGGAGGGAGGGGGCGCGAGGGAGGGAGGGGGTGTGAGGGAGGGAGGAGGCGCGAGGGAGGGAGGGGGCGCGATGGAAGGAGGGGGCGCGAGGGAAGGAGGGGGTGTGAGGGAGGGAGGGGGCGCGAGGGAAGGAGGGGGTGTGAGGGAGGGAGGGGCGCGAGGGAGGGAGGTGGCGCGAGGGAGGGAGGGGACGTGAGGGAGGGAGGGGGCGTGAGGGAGGGAGGGGGCGCGAGGGTGTGAGGGGGCGCGAGGGAGGAAGGGGGTGCGGGGAAGGGAGGTGGTGCAGGAGAGGGAGGGGGCGTGAGAGGGGGCATGACGGGGGGGGTGGAGGGGGCATGAAGGAGGAAGGGGGCGCGAGAGAGGAGGAGGGAGGGTGGGCGAGGGAGGGTGGGGGGTGCGAAGGAGGGGTGGGGGCGCGAGGGAGGGTGGGGCGCGAGGGAGGGTGGGGGCGCGAGGGAGGGTGGGGGCGCGAGGGAGGGTGGGGGCGCGAGGGAGGGTGGGGGCGCGAGGGAGGGTGGGGGCGCGAGGGAGGGTGGGGGCGCGAGGGAGGGTGGGGGCGCGAGGGAGGGTGGGGGCGCGAGGGAGGGTGGGGGCTCGAGGGAGGGTGGGGGCGCGAGGGAGGGTGGGGGCGCGAGGGAGGGTGGGGCACGAGCGAGGGAGGGGGTACGAGGGAGGATGGGTGCGCGAGGGAGAGAGGGGGTGCGAGAGAGGGAGGGGGTGCGAGGGAGGGAGGGAGGGTGTGTGAGGGAGGGAGAGGGCGCGAGGGAGGGAGGGGGCGCGAGGGAGGAAGGGGGCGCGCGGGAGGGAGGGAGCGCGAGGGAGGGAGGGTGTGTGAGGGAGGGAAGGGGAGCGAGGGAGGGAGGGGGCACAAGGGAGGAAGGGGGCGCGAGGGAGGGAGGGTGCGCGAGGGTGGGAGGGAACGCGAGGGAGGGAGGGAACGCGAGGGAGGGAGGGAACGCGAGGGAGGGAGGGAACGCGAGGGAGGGAGGGAACGCGAGGGAGGGAGGGAGCACGAGGGGGGGCGGAGAGGGCACGAGGGGTGGAAGAGGGGGACGAAGGAGCAAGGGGGCGAGAGGGAGGGAGGAGGCACGAGGCAGGGAGTGGGCGCACGTGAGGGAGGGGGCGCGAGGGAAGGAGGGGGCGTGAGTGAAGGAGGAGGTGTGAAGGAGGGAGGGGTGCGAGGGAGGGAGGGGGTGTGAGGGAGGGAGGAGGCGCGAGGGAAGGAGGAGGTGTGAGGGAGGGAGGGGTGCGAGGGAGGGAGGGGGTGTGAGGGAGGGAGGAGGCGCGAGGGAGGGAGGGGGAGCGAGGGAAGGAGGGGGCACGAGGGAAGGAGGGGGTGTGAGGGAGGGAGGGGGCGCGAGGGAAGGAGGGGGTGTGAGGGAGGGAGGGGGCGCGAGGGAGGGAGGTGGCGCGAGGGAGGGAGGGGGCGTGAGGGAGGGAGGGGGCGTGAGGGAGGGAGGGGGCGCGAGGGTGTGAGGGGGCGCGAGGGAGGGAGGGGGTGCGGGGGAGGGAGGTGGTGCAGGAGAGGGAGGGGGCGTGAGAGGGGGCATGACGGGAGGGGTGGAGGGGGCATGAAGGGGGAAGGGGGCGCGAGAGAGGGGGCGGGCAGGGAGGGAGGGAGGGTGGGCGAGGGAGGGTGGGAGTGCGAGGGAGGGTGGGGGCTCGAGGGAGGGTGGGGGCGCGAGGGAGGGTGGGGGCGCGAGGGAGGGTGGGGGCGCGAGGGAGGGTGGGGGCGCGAGGGAGGGTGGGGGCACGAGGGAGGGAGGGGGTACGAGGGAGGATGGGTGCGCGAGGGAGAGAGGGGGTGCGAGGGAGGGAGGGGGCGCGAGGGAGGAAGGGGGCGCGAGGGAGGGAGGGCGCGCGAGGGAGGGAGGGCGCGCGAGGGAGGGAGGGCGCGCGAGGGAGGGAGGGCGCGTGAGGGAGGGAGGGCGCGCGAGGGAGGGAGGGCGCGCGAGGGAGAGACGGCGCGCGAGGGAGGGAGGGCGCGCGAGGGAGGGAAGGTGTGCGAGGGATGGAAGGGGCGCGAGGGAGGAAGGGAGCGCGAGGGAGGAGGGTGCGCGAGGGAAGGAGGGAGCGCGAGGGAGGGAGGGAGCGCGAGGGAGGGAGGGAACACGAGGGAGGGAGGGAACGCGAGGGAGGGAACGCGAAGGAGCGAGGGAACGCGAGGGAGGGAGGGAACGCGAGGGAGGGAGGGAGCACGATGGGGGGGCGGAGAGGGCACGAGGGGTGGAAGAGGGGGACGAAGGAGCAAGGGGGCGAGAGGGAGAGAGGAGGCACGAGGCAGGGAGGGGGCGCGCGTGAGGGAGGGGGCGCGAGGGAAGGAGGGGGCGCGAGGGAAGGAGGAGGTGTGAGGGAGGGAGGGGGCGCGAGGGAGGGAGGGGGTGTGAGGGAGGGAGGAGGCGCGAGGGAGGGAGGGGGCGCGAGGGAAGGAGGGGGCGTGAGGGAAGGAGGAGGCGCGAGGGAGGGAGGGGGCGCGAGGGAAGGAGGGGCACGAGGGAAGGAGGGGGCGCGAGGGAGGGAGGTGGCGCGAGGGAGGGGGCGTGAGGGAGGGAGGTGGCGCGAGGGAGGGAGGGGGCGTGAGGGTGTGGAGGGGGCGCGGGAAGGAGGGAGGGGGGGCGGGGGAGGGAGGTGGTGCAGGAGAGGGAGGGGGCGTGAGAGGGGGCATGACGGGAGGGGTGGAGGGGGCATGAAGGAGGAAGGGGGCGCGAGAGAGGGGGCGGCAGGGAAGGAGGGAGGGTGGGCGAGGGAGGGTGGGAGTGCGAGGGAGGGTGGGGGCTCGAGGGAGGGTGGGGGCACGAGGGAGGGTGGGGGCGCGAGGGAGGGTGGGGGCGCGAGGGAGGGTGGGGGCGCGAGGGAGGGTGGGGGCGCGAGGGAGGGTGGGGGCGCGAGGGAGGGTGGGGGCGCGAGGGAGGGTGGGGGCGCGAGGGAGGGTGGGGGCACGAGGGAGGGAGGGGGCACGAGGGATGGGTGCGCGAGGGAGAGAGGGGGTGCGAGAGAGGGAGGGGGTGCGAGGGAGGGAGGGAGGGTGTGTGAGGGAGGGAGGGGGCGCGAGGGAGGGAGGGGGCGCGAGGGAGGGAGGGGCGCGAGGGAGGAAGGGGGCGCGAGGGAGAGAGGGCGCGCGAGGGAGGGAGGGAGCGCGAGGGAGGGAGGGCGCGCGAGGGAGGGAGGGCGCGCGAGGGAGGGAGGGCGCGCGAGGGAGGGAGGGCGCGCGAGTGAGGGAGGGCGCGCGAGGGAGGGAGGGCGCGCGAGGGAGGGAGGGCGCGCGAGGGAGGGAGGGCGCGCGAGGGAGGGAGGGCGCGCGAGGGAGGGAGGGCGCGCGAGGGAGGGAGGGCGCGCGAGGGAGGGAGGGCGCGCGAGGGAGGGAGGGCGCGCGAGGGAGGGAGGGGGCGCGAGGGAGGGAGGGGGCGCGAGGGAGGGAGGGCGCGCGAGGGAGGGTGGGCGCGCGAGGGAGGGTGGGCACGCGAGGGAGGGTGGGCACGCGAGGGAGGGAGGGGGCGTGAGGGAGGGAGGGCCGCGAGGGAGGGAGGGCCGCGAGGGAGGGAGGGGGCGCGAGGGAGGGAGGGGGCGCGAGGGAGGGAGGGGGCGCCAGGGAGGGAGGGGGCACCAGGGAGGGAGGGGGCGCAAGGGAGGGAGGTGGCGCCAGGGAGGGAGGGCGCGCGAGGGAGGGAGGGCGCGCGAGGGAGGGAGGGCGCGCGAGGGAGGGAGGGGGCGCGAGGGAGGGAGGGGGCGCGAGGGAGGGAGGGGGCGCGAGGGAGGGAGGGCGCGCGAGGGAGGGAGGGGGCGCGAGGGAGGGAGGGCGCGCGAGGGAGGGAGGGGGCGCGAGGGAGGGAGGGGGCGCGAGGGAGGGAGGGGGCGCGAGGGAGGGAGGGCGCGCGAGGGAGGGAGGGGGCGTGAGGGAGGGAGGGGGCGCGAGGGAGGGAGGGGGCGCGAGGGAGGGAGGGGGCACGAGGGAGGGAGGGGGCGCGAGGGAGGGGGGCGCCAGGGAGGGAGGGGGCGCAAGGGAGGGAGGTGGCGCCAGGGAGGGAGGGGGCGCCAGGGAGGGAGGGGGCGCGAGGGAGGGAGGGGGCGCGAGGGAGGGAGGGTGTGCGAGGGAGGGAGGGGGTGCGAGGGAGGGAGGTGGTGCGAGGGGGGTGGAGGAGGATAGAGGGGGGACGGAGGGGGTGTGGGGGGGGCGGAGAGGCCGCAGGTTCGTGAGGGTTGGGCGGAGGTGCAGAGGGGTTGCGAGGGGACACGGGGGGGGGGGGAAGATGGGGCATGCAGGAGGGAGGGGGCGCAAGGGAGGGCGGTAGGGTGTGCCAGAGAGGAAGGGGGCGCGGCGGAAGGTTCACGAGGGAGGGAGGGGGCGCGAAAGAGGGAGGGGGCGCGATGGAGGGAGAGGGCGCGAGGGAGGGAGGGGGCGCGAGGGAGGGGGCGCGAGGGAGGGAGGGGGCGCGAGGGAGGAAGGGGGCGCGAGGGAGGAAGGGGGCGCGAGGGAGGGAGGGGGCGCGAGGGAGGGAGGGGGCGCAAGGGAGGGAGGGGGCGCAAGGGAGGGAGGGGGCGCGAGGGAGGGAGGGGGGGTGCGAGGGAGGGAGGGGGCGCGAGGGAGGGAGGGGGCGCGAGGGAGGGAGGGGGCGCGAGGGAGGGGGCGCGAGGGAGGGAGGGGCCGCGAGGGAAGGAGGGGGCGCGAGGGAGGGGTCGCGAGGGAGGGAGGGGGTGCGAGGGAGGGAGGGGCGCGAGGGAGGGAGGGGCGCGAGGGAGGGAGGGAGCACGAGGGGGGGTGGAGAGGGCATGAGGGGGGGCAGTGGGGCACGAAGGAGGAAGGGGACGTGAGGAAGGGAGGGGGCACGAGGCAGGGGGCGCGAGGGAGGTTGGGTGCGTGAGGGAGAGGGGGTGCGAGGGAGGGAGGGGGCATGAGGGAGGGAGGGGGTGCGAGGGAGGGGGAGGGGGAGGGAGGGGGCGCGAGGGAGGGAGGGGGTGCGAGGGAGGGGGAGGGCTAGAGGGAGGGAGGGGGTGCGAGGGTGGGGGAGGGCGAGAGGGAGGGAGGGGGCACGGGGGAGGGAGGGGGCACGGGGGAGGGAGGGGGCGCGAGGCAGGGAGGGGGCGCGAGGGAGGGAGGGGGCTCGAGGGAGGGAGGGGGCGCGAGGGAGGGAGGGGGCGCGAGGGAGGGAGGGGGCGCGAGGGAGGGTGGGGGCGCGAGGGAGGGAGGGGGCGCGGGGGAGTGAGGGGGCACGGAGGAGGGAGGGGGCGCAGGGGAGGGAGGGGGTGCGGGGGAGGGAGGGGGCGCGGAGGAGGGAGGGGGCGTGGGGGAGTGAGGGGGCGCGGAGGAGGGAGGGGGCGCAGGGGAGGGAGGGGGTGCGGGGGAGGGAGGGGGCGCGGAGGAGGGAGGGGGCGTGGGGGAGGGAGGGGGTGCGGGGGAGGGAGGGGTTGTGGGGTAGGGAGGGGGTGCGGCGGAGGGAGGGGCCGCGAGCGAGGGGCAGAGTGAGCGCAAGAGGGGGCAGAGGGGACGCAATGGGAGGATAAAGGGGCGTGAGCAGGGGGAGAGGGCGCGAGAGGGGGCGGAGGGGCATTACGGGGTCGGCAGTGCTGTGCGGGGGGAGGGGGTGCGAGCGTGGGGGTAGGGCACAAGCGTGGGAAGGGGCGCAAGGGAGGTGGGGTGAGGGGGCACAGGGTCAGCGACGGGCGCAGGGGTGAGCGAGGGGGGGATAGTTGGGGAGGGGGTAAGAGTGAGGGGGTGGGGCGAGCCGGGGGGAAGGAGGGGGAGAGGGGGGGATGGGGCGTGGGGGGAGTGAGGTGGCGCAGGCGTGATGGAGGGGGCACTGGGGTGAGTGAGGGGGCGCAGGGGTGAGTGAGGGTGCGCAGGGGTGAATGAGGGGGCGCAGGGGTGAGTGAGGGGGCGCAGGGGTGAGTGAGGGGGCGCAGGGGTGAGTGAGGGGGCGCAGGGGTGCGTGAGGGGGCGCAGGGGTGAGTGAGGGGGCGCAGGGGTTGATTGAGGGGGCGCAGGGGTGAGTGAGGGGGCGCAGGGGTGAGTGAGGGGGCGCAGGGGTGAGTGAGGGGGCGCAGGGGTGAGTGAGGGGGCGCAGGGTTGTGTGAGAGGGTGCAGGGGTGAGTGAGGGGGTGCAGGGGTGAGTGAGGGGGCGCAGGGGTGAGTGAAGGGTGAGCGAGGGAGGGAGCGAAGGGGGAGCCGGGAGCGAGGTGTGAGGGGGAAGAATGAGGGGGGCAAACGATGGGGGGCAGGGAGGCGAGGGGGCGGAGGGGAGTGCAGGAGCGAGGGGGCGCGAGGGAGGGAGGGGATGCGAGGTAGGGAGTGGGTCCGCGGGACGGAGCGGGAACGATTGGGGATGGAGGGGGCACGTTGGGGGGGCGGAGGGGCGCGAGGGGGGGGTGGTGGTGCACAATGGGGGGCAGAGGGGTTGGGAGGGGACACACGGGGGGGAAGAGGGGGTACGAAGGAGGAAGGGAGCGCGAGGGGGTGGGCGAGGGAGGTGGGGGCGAGGGAGGGCGGGAGGGGGCGCGAGGGAGGGAAGGG